>NW_023660637.1:0-18946 GCF_015228065.2 Penaeus monodon | reverse complement strand
AAATATTTTAAAATTATTAGGGGGGGGCCTAGGACGAGGCAAATTTAAATTTAAAGGGTCTTTTACTTTAGATTAAGATTCGACAGTTCCCAATTGTATAATGGTCGACGCGAAAGTTAGGGTTTAGGGGTTTTTAGAAGTCCCTTTGGGTCCGCCGGTTTTAATTTTTTTTTTTCTGGGGGGGGAGGTTCTTCCTCCTCTCCCCCCGTTTACCCGGGGGGGCCTCCCATGGGTATTTTTGGGGGACAGTGGGCTCCATGTCCTCCCGTCTCGCTCCCCAGGGGGGACCCCCGGTGGAAATACCCGGTTCCGGGGAAAACAGACCAAAAACCGGGCCCGGAATTTCTAGCAGGAGTCGCGGGACGGGGAAGGGGCGATCCAGATTGTGTTTTTGGTATTCCCCCCTTATGATGTGCGGCTTTTGCGGGGTTGATTCAGAAAATTTTTTAAATTTTGTTTTTTTAAATTCTTTTTTTGGACTCATTAATTCCTTAACTTTTCCTTTTAAATTTAAACAATTTTTTTTTCCCTTTAAGCTGAAAAGTTCCTGTTTGTTTGGCCGTTTGCCACGGGAAAAGGGTTTTTGGGTTTGTATGAAGCGGGGAAATTATTGGGTTTGCGGGTTAAAAACCTTAAATTTTTCCTTTGGCCTCACGGAAAAACTAACATCATGTCCTTCATGTATGCTATTTTTTAAGTCTCCTTTTTCAAGCTGCTGCACTGGGGCAGACCCAGATTGATGGGACCCCCACAGTTAGCACATTTGAGAGTTTTCTCAGCCCAACAGCATTTCATGATCTCCAGCACTTTTCCCGAAAAGAAAATTTACTAGTATCTTTAAAAGCATCGTAAGGAGGTGGCCCAAAAATTTTTTGGCATTTTATTACAGCGCTGGGTTTTTTGGAAGAAAAGGTCGCACTTGGACATTTTCAACCCAAACTGTGCCCATATTTCGGGAAATTTTTACTAAAAGAAAATTTTCAAAAAGCCCCAACCCGGTTTTTGTTGTACATTCCGTCTTTCTTGGTCATGCAGTTCACGTCCACTAGGGTTTGGCCCTTTCATTTTTTCCCAGAATTTTCCGCTTCCCCCAAATTGCCCCAAATCCCTGCAAAAAGTTTACCCCCTTGCAGGTTTTGGGGCCCAAGGGGGATATTTACTTTAACCCTTTCAAATCAGGAATCTCCCGTCATTTTTAAGCAGGCCCTTTTAATCTGGGAGTTAAAACTGCATTTTTAAAAGGGAAAGGGTTTCCCAAATTCCCCAAATTTTCCGGAAAAAAATAAAAATTTCGCCGCCCAAATTGACCATCAAGGACCTTCTTGATGATGAAGGGGCTCACTTTTAAAAAGCAAATTTGATTTCCTTTTAGGGCATTTGACAGTCAAAAAACCTTGAATTCTCTGGAGGGATTAAAAAAAATCTTTCGTTCTCTTTTGTAAGCAGTGGGGGTTTTCCGGGTTTTTCCCAAGGGGCTTTGGGTCGTAAAAAGAGTCAGGGGGGTCCCCCCCCCTTTGGGGGGAGGAGGAGGGGTAGCCGAGGAATCTTTCATAATGGGTTTATGGGGCCCCAAGCCCCGCCCCCTTGGGCCCGTGCCCTGTTTAAAGGGACCAGTTCCCCTTAACTATTTTTAATCAACCTAAAAAGAAAAATTAGCTAAGAAGAGTGGGGCATTTTCCCGTCCTCTACCCCCCAATGGAAGCCTGGTTGGTTCCCAGTACCACAGAGAGGATCGATTTATGGGGGAAGCCCCCTCCTCCCGCCGAACTTGCCAATGCGAAGGCCCCGGAAAAGTCGGTGCCCACCCCCCGGCGAATACGGGACCCCCAAAAAGGGTACTCCGGTGGGGCTCAGGGAAGTCACATGAAAGGGGAAAAATTTTAGAAGAAGGGAAAAAGTGCCCAAAAGGAAAGCCCAGATACGGGGCCTCCCTACCCGGGGTTTCAATGCCCGTAAGGGCTCCCCTGGTGTAGAAGAGAGTGGGGGGTCTGAGGTGGGGGGGGCGGGATAGGGAAATGTGGGTTTTCGTGTCACCTGCAAAAAAGAAATAAAGGTGGGGCAAAGAAAAATGCTGAAAAAATAAAAAAAATTTTACTTAAAATTTAACTTTATAAACTCGAAGCAAAAAGGCCAGCGAGGAAAGGGCCCCCGGGGCCCGGGAAAACCCCTTGGAAAAAATTTTTATTTTTTTGGTTCTGCTTTTTGGGAAAGGTCGGCCTTTTAAAAGGGTTAAAAACCCCGAGTTGGGGAAATTTTTTTTTTTTTTTTTTTTTTTTTTTTTGGGATTTTTGGCTTTTAAACCCAGGGGCATTGGAAAGGGTTTTATAACCCAAAGGGATCCTATTATTCTGTCAATCTAATAAGGCCCAAATAAATTTTTGGTCTCCCTTAAAAAAAATTACTTATTTTTTATTTTTTATGGTTTGAAAAAAGGATTGGTGTTGTAAAATCTTTATTTTTTTGGAAAAAATTTTTTAAAGGTTTTTGTCTTTTTTTAAAATTGGGGACATTTTTTTTTAAAGGTGTTTTTATTTGGGTTTTGGATTCATTTTGGGGCTTTGTGGAGGTATTTTTTTCAAATTAGGGATTTGAGGGGGTTTTAATCTTGAACTTTTGCCCCAAAGGGGGGCCCCAAAAAACCCCCTCCCCCCTTTTTTCCTTCCTGTGGGTTTTGTCCCGGGGGTTCTAGGTTTTTTTTTATTTTTTTGTATTTGGGGAGGGTTGGTCCACTCATTTTTGCCCCCGGAGATGTATTTTTGCTTTTTATAAGAGCACAAAACACCGAGATCGGTAGGCCTATGCAAAGGTCCAGATCGCCAGTGACCCGGCAAATTTTGTCGCCTGTTCTTTTCCATGGATACCAGAGTGGGCCTGGTACCATTTTAGCTTGATTGATTTTTTGGCACCTGTAGTTTACAAAAGGGTTTTACCCATTAAATTTTTTGGTTTTAAAAACTTTTTGGGCAAGAATTTAAAATTTTTTAAAATTTTTTAAAAAAGGAAAAAAAAATTTTTTTTTTGGCCCCCCCCCAAAAAAAAAAAAAATTTTTTTGGCCCCCAAAAACCCCCCCAAAAAAATTTTCCCGGGGGTTTTAAAAAAAAGGGAAAAATAGGCTTTTTTAAAAAAAACCCCCCCCCCCCCCCTTTTTTTTTTTTTAAAAAAATTTTTCCCCCCAAAAAAGGGGCCCCCAAAAAGGGGTTTTTAAGAAAAGGGGGGGGAAAATTTTTTTTCCCCCAAAAACCCCCCCCGGGGGGGGGGGGGGCCTTTTGGGGGGGGTTGGGGGGGGGCCCTAATTTCCCAAAAACCCGGGGGGCCCCCCCCCGGGGGAAAAAAAAAGGGGGGGCCCCCCCCCCCCCCCCTTTTTTTTTTCCCGGGGGGAAAAACCCCCCCTTTTTTCCCCCCAAAAAAAAATTTTTTTCCCCCCCCGGGGTTTTTTTCCCCCACCCAAAAAGAAAGGGGGCCCCTTTTCCCCCCAAAAAAAGGGGAAAAAAAATTTTTAAAAAGGGGGGGCCCAAAAGGGGGGGAAAAAAAAAATTTTTAATGGAAAAAAAACCCCGGGGCCCGGGGGCCCCAAAAAATTCCCGGGGGGAAACCCCGGGAAAAGGGGGGGTTTTTCCCCCCCGGGGGGTTTTTTTTTTTAAAAAAAAAATTTTTAAAAAAAATTGGGGGGAAAACCCCCGGGGCCCTTTTTTTAAAAAAAAAAAAAAAATTTTTTTAAAAAGGGGCCCCCCGGGGTTAAATTTTTAAAAAAAAAGTTTTGGCCCCAAAAAAAAATTTTTTTAAAAAAAAAAAATTTGGGGGAAAAAAAAATTTTTTTTTTTTTTTTTTTTCCCCCAAAATTTTCCAATTTTTTAAAGGGGGGTTTTTTTTTAAAAAAAAAGGGGGGTTTTTTTAAAAAAAAAAAATTTTTTTTTTTAAAAAAAAAATTTTTTTTTTTTTGGGGGGAAATTTTTTAAATTATTTTTTTTTTTTTTTTTTTGGGGGGGGGGGGGGGGGTTTTTGGGGGGGGGGTTTTTTTTTTTTAGGGAAAAATTTTTTTTTAAAATTTTTTCCCAAACCCCCCCACCCCCCTTTTTTTTCCCCCGGGGGGGGGCCCCCGGGTTTTTTTTTTTTTTTTGGGGGAAAAAAGGGGGCCCAAAAAAAGGGGGAAATTTTTTTTTAAAACCCCCCCCGGTTTAAGGAAAGGGGGGGGAAACCCCAAAAGGGAAATTTTCCCCCCCTTTTTTTTGGGGGGGGGCCCTTTTTTTAAATTTTTTTGGAAATTTTTTTTTTTTAAAAGTTAAAATTTTTTTTTTTTTTTTTTTTTTGGGGGAAAAAAAAAAATTTTTTGGGGGCCCCCAAAAAGGGTTTTTTTAAAAGAAAAAAAAAGGGTTTTTTTTGGGGGGGGTTTTTTTCCCCCCCCCCGGGAAAACCCCCCGGTTTATTTTTAAAAAAAAAGGGGGAAAAAACCCCCAAAAAAAAATTTTTTTTTTTTTTTTTTCCCCAAAAGGGGGAAAAAAAAAACCCCCCCCCCCTTTTTTTTTTTAAAAAGGGGGGAAAATTTCCCTTTCCCCGGGGGGGGTTTTTTTAAAAACCCCCATTTCCCTTTGGGGGCCCCCCCTTTTAAAATTTGGGAAATTAAAAAAAATCAAAAAGGGGGTTTTTCCCCCCCAAACCCCAAATTTTGGGGGGCCCCAAAAAAACCCCCCCCCCCTTTTCCCCCCCCCAAAAACCCCCTTTTTTTTAAAAAAAAAAAAAACCCAAAAAAATTTTTTTTTGGAAAAACATTTTAAAAAGGAAAATTTTAAAAAAAAATAAATTTTTTTACTTTTTTTAAAAAAAAAATTTTATGGGCAAGTGCATGAGTTTGGAAAAGTGTGCTTTTCCAAATTTCATTGTACACTTCTAGCAACTTAATCATGTCATCATGATTAAGATGCTTCATCATCTCATATCGAATCTCATCGGGGCCTGGGGATGTTCCTCTACAGGCTTCTAGGGCTCGGACAAGCTCATCCATTGTTAGATCTTTATTGTAATCAAAGTCATCTCCTGTGGCAAAGTGAATTGGTTGCAGCTCAGCCTCTTCCTTGGTGGTCAGGAAGGTGGGATGGTAATTAGCCGAGCTGCTTGTATGAGAGAACTGCCTGGCGAGTGCATTAGCAATGTCTCTAGGTGAATCGAAATTATTGCCCTCTTCAGTGATGTTATTGATTTTAAAAGATTTTTTCTTATTGATTTTATTAATAGTGGACCAAACCTCTGATATTTTGGTGTTGCTGTTTATTGTAGAGACAAAGCTCCGCCAGGAGTCTCTTTTTGCTTGTCTTATTACTCTACGAGCCCTAGCTCTTGCTTGTTTGTAATTGCAAAAGTTCTCATTAGTGATGTTATTTTTGAAAAGCCTGTAGGCCTTATTGCGTCGGCACAGCGCCCTGCGGCAATCTGGTGTCCACCATGGAACTCTATGCTTAACGCTATCTGTCGAAGTTTTAGGAATGGATAGCAATGCTGCTTCTATAATCGAATTCTGAATATTGTTTACTTTATCATCAATGGTTTCTCCAACAAGTTCGAGCTTGACGCTCCTTGTGAAGGCGACCCAGTCTGCTCGTTTTACGTTAAATTTAGGCGCTGAAGGCGTTCTCACTGTGTCGCATGAATATTTAATCAAAATAGGAAGATGATCGCTTCCCAACGAGTCGTCAATGGTGTGCCACAGGCACTTGGCTGCTATTGATGAAGAGACCAGTGATAAGTCAATAAAGCTCAAATTACCGGTATTATCGTCCACCCGGTCGGACTACCATCATTCAGAAGGACTAGATCAGACTCATTAATCAACTTAACTACTTGCTCACCTCTACCATCCACCCGCAGGGAACCCCATAACGTATGATGAGCATTAAAATCAGCTAAAATTACTTTATTTTGTGGCAGACGTTCCTGAAGAGCAAAGAGCTCATCATAGGCTATCACTGCATCAGGTGGACAATAAAGTGAACATATAGCCAGATACGTGCCATTAATTTTACTTTGCATGCGACAAATTCCAAAGTAGAATCAATAGTCACTTCTGTAAAAGGGAGGCTTTGGTGGATGTACATGGCGACTCCGCCTACCACTACCCTCACGATCCTTCCGACATAAATGGTAGTTCCTCAGCGAAACGACCTCGTTAGAGACGAGGTGTGTTAAGTGCGTTTCTTGGAGAACTATAATATCGGGAGCATAGGACGAGGCTAATAATTTAAGGTCATTTACTTTAGATCTAAGACTTCGACAGTTCCATTGTATAATGGTCGACGCGAAGATTACGTTTTATGGGGTTTGGAAGTGCCTTGTCCACCAGTTTTTTTCTTTTTTTGGGAGGGAGACGCCTCCTCTCCCTCGCTTCCCGGGGACCTCTCTCGGGATGGTTTGGAGACAGAAGCCTCCATGTCCTGCACCTCCTGGTGAGGGAGACGACTGACAGATTGCGATCTGCTTCTCTCACGAGAAACCGATCGCGAGCCAGACGAAGTCCTCACAGGAGTAGCCCGGACGGGAAGGTGCGCTCCGGACTGTGATTCAGTATCATCCTCCTTATGATGTTTAGACTGGGTTGATGCAGTCATTTGATCAACCAATTTGGTCAAATGATATACTTTAATATTTAATTCTTTAACCGTTTGTTTAAGTTCAGCAATTTCCTTATCCTTGGCTGCAAGCTGTTGACTGACATTACTTGCACTAGGGGTGGTGTTAGTTACTGCTTCAGCATAGGAAGTATCGGGTTTGTGTGTCAAACTTTCCACTTTCCTCTTAGCTTCAGTATAACTAACTTCATGCTTTCTCATATATGCTAATGTCTCAGTCTCCTTCTTCAGGATGCTGCACTCAGCAGATCCTGACTGATGGGGACCTCCACAATTAGCACATTTGGAGATCTGGCTAGTACAGTGATGGTGTCATGGCTTCAGCACATTTCGGCAACAAATTTACTTGAGTCTTTATCAATACATCTTAATGAGGTGTGTCCGAATTTTTGGCATCTATTACAATGCATTGGCTTTTGGACATAAGGTCTTACTTGAACACGTTCATAACCGACATTGACATATTCTGGAATTTTATTCAAAGCAAAGGTCAAAAAACACAGTCCAGTTTTCGTTCGCACATTCCCGTCCTTCTTGGTCATACAATGAACGTCCACTACGTCTTGGTCCTTCATGCTCTCAAGAATTTCACTTTCTTCCATCGTCCTCAAATCCCTGTGAAAGATTACTCCCTTACAGGTATTTGGGCCAATAGGAATAGTTACTTTAACTCGAAGATCATGAATTTGCGTCAGCTTAAGTAAATCCTTAATCTGGGAGTTGTATTGTACTTTAACAAGGAGGCTTCCATCTCGCAATTTTTTGACAAAATCAAAATCGCCGTCCACTTGACCATCAAGGACCTTTTTGATGATAAAGGGGTTCACGTTCAAAAGCGATTGATTTTCATTCACGCATTTTACATTCGCGAACCTTGCATTCTCGGTGGGGATTTTGAAAAGTGGTCTTCTCGTTTGTCGTTAGTGGGGTTCCGTTGTTCAGGTCGAGTTTGTCTAGAGTGGTCATGAGTCGCCCCTCCTCCTTGAGGAGGCGAAGGGGTAGCCGGGGTATCATCGCATTCTGGGTATCGGACCAGGTCCGACCCCTTGCTCAAAATGTTCGTCCTGAAGGGATCAAAAGGCTCTTAACTTTTGGTATCAACCTAACAGCAATAGCTAAGAGAGTAAATCAGTTTATTCGTCCTCTACCCCCCAGTGGAAGCCTGGTTGCGTTCTCCAGTACCACAGCGAGGGATGAGTTATGTGTGGGACACTTCCCTTACCGCCGAACTTGCCTAGGCGAAGGACGGTAAGTCGGTGCCCACCCCCCAAGCGAATACGGGAGTTCACAGGGACTCCGGTAGGCTCAGGGAAAGTCACATGAAGATGAAAATTTAGAAGGAGAAAAAGTGCGCCCAAAGGACGCCCCAGACTACTGGGCCTCCCTACCCAGGGGTCAAAGCCCAAAGGGCTACCCTGGTGTAGAAGAGAGCTGCGGGTCTGAGGTGGGGTGCTGACTACGCCTACTGTAGCCTCGTGTCACCTGCAAAACAAGAGCACTGAAGGTGCTGGCAAAGCACAATAATGTCTGTAATTACAGGATTTTACTTTAAATTTATATTTACGTTAAACTCAGAACAAAAGTCAAGCGAGACGAGAGGCCCCGGGCTCCAGGGTAGCTCTTGTGGCACAAGACTTATTGTTTTTGCTGCGTTAAACAAGGTGTTGCTCATCAAAAGTTCAAACACGAGGGTGACCACATCTTTTTTTTTTTCTTTCTTTGTTGGATTTCTTGGCTATCAACCAGCGGCATGTGGCCAAGGTTATTAAGCCAATGGATCCTATTTATTCTGTCAATCTAGATAAGGTCATAAAGTTTTGTCTCCCTTAAAAAAGTGATTACTTTACTATTATTTTTCATCATTGATAAAGATTTGTATGTAAATTTTATTTTTATTTGAAAATAATTTTGAGGTGTTTCTTTGGTTTGAATATATTGCATATGTTAGAATGTGTTGATGGTAAGGTTGGTGTTGCATTGGGGCACGTGGAGGGAAATTTCTTTTCATGTAGGGAGTGAGGTGGTAATCTCGTGCTTGACCCTAAGGCGGGCCAACACCACCTCCTCCCTTCTGCCTTTCCTGTGGGCTGTGTCCCACAGTTCTATTTGGTTGTTTTTGTTGTGAGTTGGAGGCTGGTCCACTCACTTTGCCACAGGAGATGTATTTTTGCTTTTATAAGAGACACAAAACACCTGAGATCTGTACGGACTATGCTAAGGTCCAGATCACCAGTTGACCCGGCTAATTTGTCAGCCTGCTCATTGCCATGGATACCAGAGTGGCCTGGTACCCATATTAGCTTGATTGATTTATTGGCACCATGTAGCTTACGAATGATATTACCCAGAAGTTCATTTTTGGTGGTTTCTAATGATTTAATGGCTTTAAGTGAACTTAAGGAATCTGAAAAAATTACTATTCTATCGTGGGTCGTCGATAGTGCAAAATCAATGGCTTTATCAATGGCAAAAAGTTCAGCAAGAAAGATCGATGTATGATTCGGCAGTCTGAACTTTAGTTCACATTCAGTCGACCATACACCCGCACCCACACACTCTCTGTCTTGGAGCCGTCGGTATATATATGAAAAAAGGGAGATGTTTAACAAGGATCTCTCTGAACCTCTGGCGTACCTCCACCTCCGGCGCCATGGCCTTAGCTGATGGAAGCCAGGCTTCCATGATGGAAAAATTGGGGGTTTCCCATGGCGCTATATTTGACTGAACCAGGGTATCGATGGTAGAGAGATCTATACCGACTTTCTCGACGAGGTCGTGGAGTCTCGTGGCAAAGGGCCTAATGCCACTATTGCCATTAGGGTGGCTCGGGTACTCGAGCCACCTTTGCGGCATAGCTCAAGGCTAACTGGCCGCGTCTGAGTCGGAGGGGAGGTACTCCTGACTCCACCTCAAGACGCTCGATCCGAGTGCACTTCAGGGCTCCAAGACACACACGCAAACAGGCATTCTGCACAGCATCCAAACCTTTCAAACTTGTTCTCGATGCCGAACCATACACGATTGACCCATAATCTACTTTAGACCTAATCAGGGCTTTATATACCATTAGCAAAGACTGTCTATCAGCTCCCCATTTGTTACCAGAAATGCACTTTAATAAATTAGTGCTTTTTGACATTTATTCTTTAACTGACCAATGTGGTCTTTCCAATTGAGTCTACTATCAAAAAGTAGCCCAAGAAACTTTGCAGAATTTTGAATAGGTATTGGGTGGTTGTCTAGAGTTAGCCTGATGTTCGGCTTTCTCCTACGTGAAAAAATTACCCCAATACTCTTTCGAATGGAAAACTTAAAACCCCACTGGAGGCCCCAGTTATGAATCATATCCAGTGCCAATTGGATGCGATTTGCTGAGAATTCTGCATTATTGCTGGAGTGCCATAATGCACAATCATCAGCGTACAGTGAGTATTTAAGATTCCGAGGAGGAGCTGGTAAGATGTCATTGATCATACATAGAAATAATGTTGGTGACAAGACACTTCCTTGTGGGACCCCGTTTGCCTGGACAAAAATGTCCGAAAAAGTGACATTGTCGGAAAATAATTTGACAGCAAAAGTTCTGTCAGAAATGAAATTTTGAATAAAACAAGGCAAGTTTCCACGTAATCCAAAAGCATAAAGTTTTCTGAGTAGGCCATATCGCCATGTCATGTCGTAGGCTTTTTCTATATCTAAAAATACTGAAATCAAAAATCTTTTTTGGCAATGGCCTCTTGAATATGACTGTCCAGCTTTACTAGCTGATCGAGAGTTTGGCGTCCCTTGCGGAAGCCGCACTGCTCGTCAACTAGTAAATTACTGGAATTTAAAAAATGCAATAGCCTACTGTTAACAATTCGTTCCATGACCTTGCATAAGCAACTTGTCAACGCAATTGGGCGGTAGGAGATGGCAAGTCTGGGATTACCCCCTCCTTTCAATATGGGAATGATGTGGGCAAAGTGCCATGAGTTTGGAAAAGTGTGACTTTTCCAAATTTCATTGTACACTTCTAGCAACTTAATCATGGGATCATGATTAAGATGCTTCATCATCTCATATCGAATCTCATCGGGGCCTGGGATGTTCCTCTACAGGCTTCTAGGGCTCGGACAAGCTCATCCATTGTAAGATCTTTATTGTAATCAAAGTCATCTCCTGTGGCAAAGTGAATTGGTTGCAGCTCAGCCTCTTCCTTGGTGGTCAGGAAGGTGGGATGGTAATTAGCCGAGCTGCTTGTATGAGAGAACTGCCTGGCGAGTGCATTAGCAATGTCTCTAGGTGAATCGAAATTAGTCCCTCGTGGATGATGTTATTGATTTTTGAAGATGATTTTTTCTTATTGATTTTATTGATAGTGGACCAAACCTCTGATATTTTTGTGTTGCTGTTTATTGTAGAGACAAAGCTCCCAAGCCTTGGTTTGCTAACTTAGGCTTACTCCTTTTTTTGTGCAGTTTGCAATTTATTTCTCATGTGATGCTTATTCTCGCAACGCCTGCGCATTGGGGCCCCCGGGACATGTTACCATCTCATTTAAGGTGTGATTTGGTCGATACAACTGTATTCCATTTAATGGTTTCTCACAAGTTCAGCTTGACCCTTTGAAGCCTCGTTCTACGTTAAGTTGGCGCTGAGGCGTTCTCCTGTGTCGTATGAATATTTTAAATAAGAGTGATCGCTTCCGCACGGTCGTCAATGGCCCGGCATTGGCTGCTATTGAGAGAGACCGGAGTCATAAGTCAATTCCTATTAGTAGATCGTCACTGACTCCTCTTCAGAAGGATAATCAGACTCATTACACTTTTAATGTATTTTACTCCCGAACCATAACGTAGTGAGCCAAAACCTAATATGCTTATTGGAAAGCTCTTATTGTGAGCAAGTCCAAAAAGGACATATGCCTTTATGTGACGTTGATTTATATTGCATCGAAGCCCAGCAATTTTTCTTTGTAATGGCAAAGTTTCATAGTGCGATTTTGAACCAGTAGGCCTTAGATGAGTCCAGGCGACGCCTCTCAGCGATCGTGTCACTTGGAAACTTATTCTAGCAAAGCAATTTTAGGCAGTTATAATCTGTTTCAATTCTATAATTCGATGGAATATTAGTTTATTTTTAAGTGCTTTCACAATTTTCTCTTTTTGAAGGCTCCCGCTGCCGTTTTAGTTTTTTGGCAGGGCCTGTCCTCACGCTTCCTCGATATACACTGAGGAGCGATCCTTCCCCGAAGCCGATCGAGCCCAAGGTTGCACAGGAACCCTCAGGCGTGCTCAAAGACGTGATTAAGTCATAAGTTTCTTACTGAGGATGTAGCCATCTAGGGGTTATCTTGGGGTGTTTGATTCCATGGACAACCACTCTGTGGCCACTAAACCGATCCTATTATTCTGCATTATAAGCCATAAAGTTTGGCCATTAGAAATTATTCTTATATTTTCTTTTTATTTTTTGGGATTTCTATACAGAGTTCAGGTTTCCTGATCTATTTTGACAATTAAAGTTAATTATGCCGAGTTTCATGCCATTAATTTTTCTTCATTACAGATAAAGGTTGTAATTCATTAACCTGAGGTTGTAATCCCTCTTCTCGCGTATCCCCTATTTTGATTTTGGTAGTTAGGCTGGCCCTCCTTGCACAGGGTGTTTTTGCGTTTTTTTCAAAACTATATTACGGGAGCATGAGGTGGTCTAAATTGAGCGTACTTTAGCCGCACTGATCCAGTCCTGGTACCAATGTCCCGGATTAGTTATTGGACATTATTATGGTATTGGAAGTTGCTTTTGGGTTTCCAAGAGTTTTTTTTATTTTTAAGGGAGGAAACACTCTTCTCGTCGGGGACTCTATCGAAATGGCTTTGACGGCAAAGTCACCATCATGATCCAGAGTGGCTTGAAATTTATTGTTGTTTTAATGATGAATCTTAGGAAAATTACGAAAAATTCTTTTTGTGGTTTCTAATGTTTAATGGCTTTAAGTGAACTAAGGGAAGAAAAAAACTTTCTATCGTGGTTCGTCGATGTGAAATCAATGTTTATCAATGGCAAAAGTTCAGCAAGAAAGATCGATGTATGATTGGCAGTCTGACTTAGTTCAAAATTCAGTTCGACATACACCCCCAACCCACTCTCTGTCTGGGCCTGCTAGTAATGAAAAAAGGGAGATGTTAAAAAAGGGATTCTCAACCTGGTCCCTCCACCCGGGCCAGGTAGCTGAATGGAAGCCAGGCTTCCATTAGAAAAAGGGTTCCCGGCCTATTTGATTGACCGGGTATCGGGCTAGAGAGATCCTATACCGACTTTAGCAAAGGGTCGGGCTGTGGGCAAAGGGCCTAATGCCCTATGCCGATTAGGGTGGCTCAGGGACCGAGCCACCTTGCGGCATAGTCAAGGCTACTGGCGCGTCTGAGCGGGGGTACTCCTGACTCCACCTCAACGTCGATCCGAGTGCACTTAGGGCTAGCCAAAACACCAAACACATTCTGCACGCATCACCTTCTCAACTTTTCTCGATGCCGAACAAACACGATGACCCATTATAACTTAGACCTTAATAGGGTTTATATACCATAGCAAAGATGCTATCCTTTTATCAGAAATGCATTTAATAAATTTGGCTTGACTTTATTTTAACTGACCAATGTGTTTCATTTAGTCTACTATCAAATGTGACCAAAAATGTTGCGAATTTTGAAAAGTATGTGGTTTCAAAGGTAAACGTTGTTCGTTCCTTGAAAAAAACCCAAATACTATCAAAGAAAATTACTACCAACCCTGGCCCGTTATGAATTTTCTATCCTAAATTGAATCGATTTGCTGAATTTCTGCATTTCTGGAATAATGCCAATTCACCATGAGTTTCGAGATTTGAGTCCGGGGAGATGCCATGATCATACTAGAAATTTTGTGAAAGAACTTCCTTGTGGGCCCGTTGCCTAAAAATTGCATTGTCGAGAATTTTGGAAGCAAAGTTCTTCAGAAATGAAATTGAAAAACAAGGCAAGTTTCCCGTAATCCAAAAGCATAAAGTTTTCTGAGTAGGCAATCGCCATGTCATGTCGTAGGCTTTTTCTATATCTAAAAATACTGAATCAAAAATCTTTTTTGGCAATGGCCTCTTGAATATGCCCTGTCCAGCTTTACTAGCTGATCGAGAGTTTGGCGTCCCTTGCGGAAGCCGCACTGCTCGTCAACTAGTAAATTACTGGAATTAAAAAATGCAATAGCCTATGTTAACAATTCGTTTCCATACCTTGCATAAGCAACTTTCACGCAATTGGGCGGTAGGAGATGGCAAGTCTGGGATTACCCCTCCTTTCAATATGGGAATGATGTGGCAAAGTGCCATGAGTTTGGAAAAAGGTGCTTTCCAAAAATTCCCATTGTACACTTCTAGGCAACTTAATCATGTCATCATGATTAAGATGCTTCATCATCTCATATCGAATCTCATCGGGGCCTGGGGATGTTCCTCTACAGGCTTCTGGGGCTCGGACAAGCTCATTCCTTGGTAGGTCTTTATTATAATCAAAGTCATCTCCTGTGGCAAAGTGAATAGGTTGCAGCTCAGCGGCTTCCTTGGTGGTCAGGAAAGCGGGATGGTAGTTTGCCGAGCTGCTTGTGTAAGAGAACTGCCTGGCGAGTGCATTAGCAATGTCTTTGGGAAATCGAAATTAGTTCCCTCATGAATGATGTTTTTAATTTTACAAGATGTTTTTTCTTATTGATTTTATTGAAGTGGACCAAACCTCTGATTTTTTGGGTGTTGCTATTTATTTTTAGAGACAAAGCTCCGCCAGGAGTCTCTTTTTGCTTGTCTTATTACTCTACGAGCCCTAGCTCTTGCTAGTTTGTAGTTGCAAAAGTCTCATTTGTGATTTATTTTTGAAAAGCCTGTAGGCCTTATTGCGTCGGAAACAGCGCCTGCGGCAATCTGGTGTCCCCATGGAACTCTATGCTTAACGCTATCTGTCGAAGTTTTAGGAATGGATAGCAATGCTGCTTCTATAATCGAATTCTGAATATTGTTTACTTTATCATCAATGGTTTCTCCAACAAGTTCGAGCTTGACGCTCCTTGTGAAGGCGACCCAGTCTGCTCGTTTTACGTTAAATTTAGGCGCTGAAGGCGTTCTCACTGTGTCGCATGAATATTTAATCAAAATAGGAAGATGATCGCTTCCCAACGAGTCGTCAATGGTGTGCCACAGGCACTTGGCTGCTTTTGATGAAGAGACCAGTGATAAGTCAATAAAGCTCAAATTACCGGTATTATCGTCCACCCGCGTCGGACTACCATCATTCAGAAGGATTAAATCAGACTCATTAATCAACTTACTACTTGCTCACCTCTACCATCCACCCGCAGGGAACCCATAACGTATGATGAGCATTAAATCAGCTAAATTACTTTATTTTGTGGCAGACGTTCCTGAAGAGCAAAGGGGCTCATCATAGGCTATCACTGCATCAGGTGGGACAATAAAGTGAACATATAGCCAGATACGTGCCATTAATTTTTACTTTGCATGCGACAAACTCCAAAGTAGAATCAATAGTCACTTCTGTAAAAGGGAGGCTTTGGTGGATGTACATGGCGACTCCCCTCCACCCCTACCCTCACGATCCTTCCGACATAAATGGTAGTTCCTCAGCGAAACGACCTCGTCAGACACGAGGTGTGTTAAATGCGTTTCTTGGAGAACTATAATATCGGGAGCATAGGACGAGGCTAATAATTTAAGGTCATTTACTTTAGATCTAAGACTTCGACAGTTCCATTGTATAATGGTCGACGCGAAGATTACGTTTTATGGGGTTTGGAAGTGCCTTGTCCACCAGTTTTTTTCTTCTTTTTTGGGGAGGGAGACGCCTCCTCTCCCTCGCTTCCCGGGGACCTCTCTCGGGATGGTTTGGAGACAGAAGCCTCCATGTCCTGCACCTCCTGGTGAGGGAGACGACTGACAGATTGCGATCTGCTTCTCTCACGAGAAGCCGATCGCGAGCCAGACGAAGTCCTCACAGGAGTAGCCCGGACGGGAAGGTGCGCTCCGGACTGTGATTCGGTATCATCCTCCTTATGATGTTTAGACTGGGTTGATGCAGTCATTTGATCAACCAATTTGGTCAAATGATATACTTTAATATTTAATTCTTTAACGGATTGTTTAACTTCAGCAATTTCCTTATCCTTGGCTGCAAGCTGTTGACTGACATTACTTGCACTAGGGGTGATGTTAGTTACTGCTTCAGCATAGGAAGTATCGGGTTTGTGTGTCAAACTTCCACTTTCCTCTTAGCTTCAGTATAACTAACTTCATGCTTTCCTCATATATGTTAATGTCTCAGTCTCCTTCTTCAGGATGTTGCACTCAGCAGATCCTGACTGATGGGGACCTCCACAATTAGCCATTTGGAGATTTGGCTAGTACAAGTGATGGTGTCATGGGCTTCAGCACATTTGCGGCAAACAAATTTATTTGAATCTTTATCAATGCATCTTAATGAGGTGTGTCCGAATTTTTGGCATCTATTACAATGCATTGGCTTTTGGATATAAGGTCTTACTTGAACACGTTCATAACCGACGTCGACATACTCTGGGATTTTATTCAAAGCAAAGGTAAAAAAACACAGTCCAGTTTTCGTTCGCACATTTCCGTCCTTCTTGTCATACAATGAACGTCCACTACGTCTTGGTCCTTCATGCTCTCAGAATTTCACTTTCTTCCATCGTCCTCAAATCCTGTGAAAGATTACTCCCTTACAGGTATTTGGGCCAATAGGAATAGTTACTTTAACTCGAAGATCATGAATTTGCGTCAGCTTAAGTAAATCCTTAATCTGGGAGTTGTATTGTACTTTAACAAGGAGGCTTCCATCTCGCAATTTTTTGACAAAATCAAAATCGCCGTCCACTTGACCATCAAGGACCTTTTTTATGATAAAGGGGTTCACGTTCAAAAGCGATTGATTTTCATTCACGCATTTTACATTCGCGAACCTTGCATTCTCGGTGGGGATTTTGAAAAGTGGTCTTCTCGTTTGTCGTTTGTGGGGGTTCCGTTGTTCAAGGTCAGATTTGTCTAGGAGTGGTCATGAGTCGCCCCTCCTCCTTGAGGAGGAGAAGGGGTAGCCGGGGTATCATCCATCCTGGGCATCGGGCCAGGTCCGACCCCCTTTTCTCAAAATGTTCTCCTGAAGGGATAAAGGCTCTTAACTTTTGGTATCAAACCCAACAGCAATAGCTAAGAGAGTAAATCAGTTTTCGTCCTCTACCCCCCCAGTGGAAGCCTGGTTGCGTTCTCCAGTACCACGCGAGGGATCGAGTTATGTGGGGACACTTTCCCTTACCGCCGAACTTGCCTAGTGCGAAGGACGGTAAAGTGTGCCCACCCCCAGGCGAATACGGGAGCTCACGAGGTAACTCCGGTAGGCTCAGGGAAGTCACATGATAGAGGAAAATTTAGAAAAGAAAAAGTGCGCCCAAAGGACGCCCCAGACTACTGGGCCTCCCTACCCCGGGTCAAGCCCAAAAGGGGTACCCTGGTATAGAAGAGAGCTGCGGGTCTGAGGTGGGTGCTGACTACGCCTACTGTAGTCTCGTGTCACCTGCAAAACAAGAGCACTAAAGGTGCGGGCAAAGCACAAAAAGTTTTAAATTTACGATTTTTACTTTACTTTTTCTTTAAAAAACTCAGAAAATGCCTAGGGACAAAGGGGCCCCCGGGCTCCGGGGTAGCTTTTGTGCACAAGACTTTGTTTTTTGCTCTGGTTAGGAAAGGGTGTTTACTCACAATTTTTTACCACGAGTGAAAAATTTTTTTTTTTTTTTTTTTTTTTTTTTTTGGGATTTTTTGGCTATAAACCAGGGGCATGGGGCAAGGGTTTTTAACCAAATGGTCCTTTTATTCTTAAATCTAATAAGGTCTAAATTTTGCCCCCTTAAAAAAGGTTATTTTATTTATTTTTTTTTATCATTTGTAGAGTTTTGGGTGTTGAAAAATTTTTTTATTTTTAAATTTTGGGATGTTTTTGTTATTGAAATTTTTGACATTTTTAAAAATTGTTTAGGGTGGGGGGTTTTCCGTGCTTGGGGAGGAAATTTTTTTAAAATAGGGATGAGGGGGGTTTATTTTTGTCTTACCCTAGGGGGCCCAACCCCACCTCCTCCCTTCTTTTTTTCCTGTGGGCTTTTCCAAGTTCATTTGTTTTATTTTTTGGGATTTGGAGGTTGGTCCACTCCTTTCCCACGGGAAATGTTTTTTTTGTTTTTTATAAGAGCAAAAACCCCTGAGTCTGTCGGCAAATGAAAAGGCCCAGATCGCCATTGACCCGGCAAATTTGTCACCTGTTCTTGCCATGGGTACCAAGGGCCTGGTACCCATATTGCTTGATTGATTTTTATTTGGGACCATGTGCTTACGAATGAAAATTTTTCCCAAAAATTCTTTTTGGTGGTTTTTTAATGATTTTTGGCTTTTAAAATGAAATTAAGGAAACTAAAAAAAATTTCTATTCTATCGGGTCGCGATAGTGCAAATCAATGGGTTATCAAAGGGAAAAAAATTGCAAAAAAGTCGATGTATGATTCGGGAGTCTGATTTATTTACATTCATCGCCAACACCCCCCCCACACACTCTTTTGTCTTGGGGGCCGTCGGATATATAGAAAAAAAAGGGTTTTTTACGGATCTCTCTAACCTCTGGGTACCCCCACCCCCCGGCCATGCCTTAGCTGATGGAAGCCAAGCTTCCAGAGGAAAAAATTTGGGGTTTATGGCGCTTATTTGACTGAACCAGGGATCGATGGGAGAGAGATCTATCCGACTTTCTCGACGAGGTCGTGGAGTCTGTGGGAAAGGCCTAATGCCATATTGCCATTAGGGTGGGTGGACTCAGCACCTTTGCGGCATAGCTCAAGGGTAACTGCCGCGTCTGAGTCGGGGGGGAGGGATTCTGACTCCCCCTCAAACCTCGATCCGAGTGCCTTCAGGCTCCAAAACACCAGCAAACAGGCATTCTGCACGCATCCAACCTTTAAACTTGTTCTCGTGCCGCCATAAAGTTACCCCCAAAACTACTTTTAAACCAATCAGGGCTTTTATACCATTCAAGACTGTCTATCACTCCCCTTTACTACAAAAAGCACTTTAAAAAATTTTGTGCTCTTTGACATTTATTCTTTAAAATGACCAATGTGGGGTTCTTTCCAAAAAAAATTTAATTTTTTTTTTACCCATTTTTTTTTTTTAAAAAAATTAACCCTAAAAAATTTGGGGAGGAAAAATTTTTAATTTTTTGGTTTTATTTGGTGTTTTGCTTAA
>NW_023660636.1:0-18946 GCF_015228065.2 Penaeus monodon | reverse complement strand
TTTTTTGCCAGGGGAAAAATATTTGCCAAATGTTCACGACCTTTTTTTTTCCCAACAAGACGTTTTCTATTCAGAAACGTTTGGAATACTAAAATGCAAATGTTAATGCCCTCCCCCCCCCCCTTTTTTTTTTTTGGGTGTAAATTTACCGGCAAAAATTCATTTTCAGCCCCCCATACCTCCGAACCAAGGAAGGGAGAGACACTATAAATTTTGGTTTCTCATATAAAAAACAAAAAAAAATTTTGTGGGAAAAGTTCATTAAAAAAAATATCATTTTTCTTACACTTTTCCCCCTTTTTTTTTTTTATAGAGTAAAACGGGCAAAACATTTTTTTTCACTGTTGTTTCGGTTTTATATACAATTCAAACCCACCCACCCCTCATCAATTTCTTTTTTGAAAATTCCTTAATCAAGCTTGTGTATTATCATTATTTTTGGGTGAAGGAAAAAAAACGAATCCAGTGTTTTTTGTTGTTTGCCAATATGCAAGTTATCGTAGGTCCATGCCCCGTTTTTTATATGTTTGGGTTAAAGTTTTTTTTTGTAAAAATTGGGTGTTTGGGTTTTCCCAAAAACATAATACGAAAGTTTTTTTCCCACGGAAAAATCAGTAATTTTTTTTTTTTGTTTGAAAAAATTTGTAAATGGGTCCTCCTTTTATCAAATACAGGTAAAGTTTTTCCCACCTGCAACAAGTTTTTGTACAGTTTTCCACGATTTTTTTGAAAATAAATTAATAACGTGTCCCTTTAATTCCAAAGCTGTAAGAAAAAAAATTGTTCACAAGATGACCCTGAAAAAAAAGAAATGTGGGTGTGTTGGTGGTGTTTGGTGTGTTTTTAAAAACCTTTTTATTTTCCCAAGGTTTAATTTGGGTTGTCATCCCATTTTTTTCTTTAAAAACCGAAAAATAACCAAATTTTTTTTTTTTCAAAAATTTTTAACAACAAACTGCGGTCGGAATTATTATTCCCCTGACTCCTTAATGCCTTCAGCCGAAAACCTAATTTAAACCTGGTTTGCTTGTTTTGTGTTTTTCGTTTGTTTTACTTTAAGCGCCCCCCCCCCCCTTCCCTTTTCCCCGTTGGGGGGAAAAAAAAACATCGTGGGGTCCCCGCGGGGGGCGGACAAACAGGGGGAACGGGGGAGTCTAAGCTTGAGGGACGTCGTGGAGGGGGAAGGGAAAGCCGAGTGGGGAGGAGAATTTTTTTTTTTTATCCTTATTGGAGATTGGCTTGTTGCCTGGGATCTTTTTCTTCAACGAAAAATGGGCGAAAGTGCCATAGTGGGGATATATAGCTTTTTCATTCGGAAAGGGGACCTGGATTTATCTTTCAAGGTCGGCGGATTTGGCCCCGTAATCGGGTGCTATCCACTGCCCGTACGTCCCTCAGCCGGCACTTCCCGTAAGGCAGGGAGGTGGAGTCCCCACAGTTAATGCTGAGCCAAGAAATTATGAAAACAATTTAATTGTAAAATTTTTTCAGTTATTTATGAATTTATTGTATTTGGGAATATATATGCCAAACATTTTTAATGTTTATTTTTACTGAAAAAAAAAAAACAAGTAATTAAATTAACTAACAGTTTTTAACCTTGAACACCATCGTTTTTTTTTTTTTTCTATTATATTATAAAAATAAAATAATTTAACCTTCCCATACTTTTAAAAAGTAAACCTTATACTCTTTTGTAAATTACTAAAAATAATTTAATTTTTTACTAAAAAGCTATTTCTAAGGGCAAATTTTTCTTTGGGTTTTTTCAGGTCAAGAAATCCAGTTTTTTTATTGTGTTTTCCATCCTCAATGGGCAACCCGCGGGGTTAGGTCCCATCCTCCACTCCTAAGGCCGGGCTTTCCAACGGGGCCGGGGGGGGGTCATGGCCCCGGGCAAATCTTACCCTCCTTCCAGCCCCCAGGTTCACCTTAATGGTAAGGCCCATGCTTTCCCAGGGGCAGGCCCTTTGACCTTAATTGTAAAATTTACTATAACATGTTGACGTCCGCTGGTGGAAGATTGCCCATTGCTTCCAAATCTTAAAGTGAAATCGGTGTCCCATTTCCAAGGCCTTTAAAGCGAAGGGATTAACATGGGGGTGGGGATTCGTTCGCTGTTTGCGAAGCGAATTTCCTTAGAAGTTTTTTCCCATTTCCCCTTACAAGGGATTGCAGTGGGCACTGGTTTCGATTACTGAAGGCCCCGTGACCTGCAGGGGCTTATGCAGAGCTTTCCTCCCTTTTTTTTTGCACTAGGTTTAGCCAGTGGGTTGACAGCTGTAAAGCGAGAAAGGGCCATGGCAACAACTTAAACACTATCTAGGCTACCACCACCAATCCGCTTTCACATCACCCATAATATCTGTTTTTTTCTATCTCATCAGTTTCAAGTAACAAACAACATCCCGTCTAAAAATTGATATGCCATGTTTTTTTATTCAAAAATAAATTCCTGAAAAAAAACCCACACTGGTCTCCTGGGTTTTGTCTCCCAAAAGCCTCGTGGTAGGGTTCCCCTCGTTAACTGTAAATAGTTTTTATTCCTCCCTACTGGTAACTAAAAAACTTTGCAACCATAAAAATTTTTATAAAATGTATATTCATGAAATACATTATATTTTTATTATTTTATGAAATAATATATATAATATATTATATATATATATATATAATATATATAATTATTTATTATTGTGTGTGGTGTTGGTGGTGTGTTGGGTTTTGTTGTGGTTAAATTAACATATTACATATACAATATATGTTTATGTATAATTTATAATATATATATATAATATATTATTATATATATATATTATATATTGTAATTTATAATACTTTACCAACTATTTGATAAAATATATAATATATATTATATATATATTAATATATATATATATATATTATTACATATATATTATACATATATATAATTATATATAAATATATTTATATATATATATTATATATATTATAATTATATGTCCAAAGGCCCGCGGTGGGGCCGAAATGGTTTTTAAGGCGGGGAAGCAATCGGGGACGCCCAGGGACTGGGTCGGACGACCGGCAATTCTGAGTTTCGAGGGGTTCGAGTCCACAAGCCGCCCGGGGGCCCCGCTTTGTTTTCCCCTTGGGCCAAAAGGAAACTTCCACCTCGATTTGCCTACCTTAGCCCCACTGGGTGGGCCCAAAGCCAGCCCAGCTGGTCCCACAAGGCCCCGGAATAAAAAATGGAGAAAATGGAATTTAACCTAAAAAAGGTTAACACCGGGCCAACTCTTCCGTGGGAAAGGAAAACGGGGGGGGGAACCCCTTAACCACGTACTCACTCCAAAGAGGCATCCAACAAAAGAAAAAAAAAAAACTACAATTAAAGTATTCTGCTGTTGGGGAACCCACGGCCGGCGCCTTCGGGGACATGAAACCTACCGTTTAAAAGAAGAAAAATATTATATTATATAATAATATATTATATATATATATATATATATTTGTGAATATTATATAATAACAATAATAAATATTATAATATTAAAATAATATAATATATATTAAATAATATATATTTAATATATTATATATATATTATATATTATAAAAAATTTACATATAATGGTATATATCTAAATCATAAAATATTATAATAAATATATAATATATAATTATACATAATTATTATAATAAAATTATTGTGGTGGTGTGTAATAATAATATAATATAATTATATAATATATATATATAATATATTATATTCAATATTAATGAATATTGGATATATGATATAAATATTATATATATTATAATTATAATAAATATATTTGTTATTATATATTATAAATTATATATAATTATATATGAATATATATATTATATATAAAATATATTAATAATATATATATAATATATATTAAAATATAATATATATTTTAAAATTTATATATAATTTATTTATAATTTGTATAAATATATTATAATATATATTATAATATAATATATAATATTATATATTATTATTTGGGTGGTGGTTTGTGTGGTGTGTTGTGTTTTATATATTTTATATATATATATATATTATATATTATATATTATAATATTATATATTAAATTTTTTTAAATATAAAAATTATATATATATTATATAATAAATAATATTATATTATCAATGAATTATATTTTATATTATTTAATTGTATATAATTATTTATTATTAATAGATATAATTTATATTGTATACATTAAATAGATTTTAATAAATTATTATATATAAAATGTTTTATAATATATAAATATTATATATATATATATATTAATATATATATTTTGTGTGTGTGTGTATGTGTTTATGTGTTTATGGGTTATGTGGTGTATGTGTTGTATTGTTATGTGGGGTGTGGTGTGGGGGGTGTGTGGTGTTTTATATTACATTTTATTAATAAATTAAAAATATATATATTATATAATAATATATATAATTAATAATTAAATAATATATATTATTTTAGCAATTATATATATATATTTAAAATATTATATTAATATTATATTATATAATATATTATATATATATAATATATTATAATTTATAAATATATTGGGAATATGTGTGCGGTGTGGTGTTGTGTGTTTTTGTGGTTTTGTGTTTTTGGTTGTGGTGTTTGTTTTTTTAATATATATATAATATATTATATTAATATTATAAATTATAATATATATAATATATATTATATTATATATGTTATATAATATAATTATTTCATAAAATATATATTTATATTTTGCATTTTTTTTTTTTTATTTATTTTAATATTTATATATAAAACCCATATTTGGAAAATATAATAATATTTAATTTTTTTTTTTTTTTTTGGTTTTATACATTAGTGGTATATATAGATAGGAAAAGTTTAGATTAAGGAATAAGGGAAATATAGATAGATTAACATTACCAACATAACAATTTTATACCATAGATAAGACATTGTGGGTTGGTATGGTAAATTTTATGGTTATGTTTGGTGGTGGTTGTTTGTGTTTTGTGTGTGGTTGTGTGGGTGTGTTGGGGTTTGTGTGTGTGTGGTTTGTTTTGGTTGTTTTGGGTGGGGTTTTTTTACATATATTAATCTTTATTAATATATAATATATGTATAATATTATATATTATATTATAATATAATATTTTAATATTATATATAATTAAATTAATTAATATTTTTATTAATATATACATATATTTATATTTTAATATATATATAATTTTTATATATAAAATAATAGTTCCATTTATATATCAAATTTTTTACATATATATGTTCCCTAAAACAAATATAAAAATATTTTCCAATCAAAATAAATTATGTATTTATCATTACAAACGCACGGCAACCACATAACCACACCAACACACACACAACACACACCAACACACAACCCACCACAACACCAAACACCACAACCAACCCCCCTGCCATAAACAATAACATACATACACATATTATATATATTATATAATTATTATATATATATATATTATATATATATAATATTATAATATAATAATATATGCAAAATTTATAATGTATATAGATGTGTATGTATATATAATTTTTAAATATTAATATATATATATATATATATATTAAATATTTATAATTAAATATTTATCTGTTTTTTTTTATTTTTTTACTTTTTAATAAAAAAAAAAAAAAAATAATTATATCAACACCACACACACACACCCCAACACCACAACAACCACACAATATTATAATATTATATTTATAATATTATAATATATTTATATATTAATATATTATATAAATTATATATATAATATTATATAATTATATATACAATAGGCGGGGGAAGCGGAGTCCCTATGGGTGGGATGGGGGGGGGGGCGAGGGTGGAAAAATTTCAGAGAGATTTTTCCAATATTAAAAAAAAAAAAAAAAAAAAGGGACAAGTTGATAAAAAAAAAATATATGAATTCGGCTTACCTGGTTATGGGGTGGCGGAAAAGGCGAGTCCTTTTTGCCTTGGGGGAGGGGGATTTCGAAAAATTCCAAAAAAAGCTTTAAGAGAAACATATTTAAAAAAAAAAAATAGTAAACATGGGAAAATTTCTGCCCCAAAAAAAAAAAAAAAATTTATTCAATTAAGTTCCAAAATAAAAAACTTTTGCATGTTCCCTTCACAAAACAATTTTTGATAGAGGAGAATTTTTTTTTTCAAAAATTAATCCTTGGAGTTCCTTTTACAGATGTTTAAGGACTACGAAAAAGGCCCAATTTCCGTGGTTTTTTTTTAGTTTTTTAAAAAAACTACAACTACAAAAATATTCATTCTAAAAAAAAGCCAAATGCGAAAACTATTTTGGTTCCGAAAACTTGTCCTTCCAAAAAAATGTCCAAAAAAAAAAAAAAAAAATAATACAAAACCTGCTGGTTTTTGTTTTTACGGACGCAAAAAAAAAAACTTGCCTTGTTAGGTTTGTCCAAGTGGAGTCCTGGTTTTACTTTCTTTTTGGGGGCGTGTTGAAAAGCATTTTTTAACAAATTTGTTCAGTTTTGTCTTTTTGCTGTGGTTCATGGGTTGAAACGCAAAGTAATTTTTTCACCCCCCGGTCGGAAGCATAGAAAAAATGGGGACCCTTTCAAGCTTGCTTGCGGTTTGATTATTGGTACTGTTTTTAAAAAAAAAAACAGTTTTTTTTTTAGCAGGTTTTTTCTGGGGACCTTCGGGTAAAAAAACGGTGTGTTTTTTGTTTTTGTGGTGGGTGGGGGGGGGGGGGGGGGCGATTTACTTAAAAAATAGATTACATGTCCATTCGAAAAACTCCGCTAGTTAGCCGTTTCCATGAGCCCAGGAAAGTCTTGTCCTTTACTTTTACTACTATACTCCCCCTATAACCTTTTACCAGTACTTTTCCAAAGAAATCAAGTTTTGGAAAAAAAAAACCAACATGGTCTATTGTAAGAGTGATAACCCCCATTCTGGTTAAAATGAAGATATAGTATAATTTTATAGTATATTTTTTTTTATTTAGTTCTGTATGGACGTGTAAAAAACCCAAATGTAAAAGCACAATTTTTTTTTTTCAGCAATCTTTTTTTTTTGGGGGGGGGGCAGAGATATTACTCCTCCGCCCCCCTCCAGTTTTTTTTTCATTTCTGGGGGGGCGCTTGCCCCCTCTTGCCCCCCTCCCCCCCCCCACTTCCGCCCCCGCCTATGGGGTAATAATTATATTATATATTATATATATATTATATATATTAATATATTATATATTATAATTGCCACGTAAAAATGTTGTATACATACATACATTATATATATGTATATTGTTTGGGTTGTGTGTATGTGTTGGTTATGAAATAATAATAATTTATAAAATATATATTTTTACAATTAATATAATATTATATATATATGAATATATCTAAGAGGATATAAGATATAGATTATAAAATATACATATATACATATTTATAGTGGGTTTTATATATATATATTAATATAATTATATATAATATATTATTATATATATATATATTATATATTATTTTGTGTGTTGTGTGTTGGGGAGGTGGTGTGTGTGTTTTTTATGTGTAAATGTTAAAATGTGGGCGTGTGGGCGGGGAAAGTGGTGTCGACAAGGTAGAGTCTGGGCAGGAATGCAGGTGAGGGAGTAGCAGACGTTCCTGGTAAATTTTGGAGTTAGTTTTATTAAATGAGGGGAAGCGCGGTTTACAGCCGCGGACGGACCAGACATTGGTCTTGTTCCGCCTCGCAGGGGGAACCCCCTTCTTTTTTACACAGGACATTCGTCCAAGGGGTTTTTTTTGCGTCGTTTCTAGGAAAATGGGGATAGAGGAAGGGTGGGTTTTGGCGTTATTTTTTGCAGTTGTATGCAATTTTGTTGCTGAAAAAAAAAACGGGAAAAGGTTCATTGCCGCGGGTGAGTGAAAGTTGGGCGAAAAATGTTTCAGTGTTTAGTAAAAGCCAATTGATTTGTGGTTTTACGTGTTTTTTCAATTTATAGAGCGATTAAGGTAATTAGGTAATAAGGTTTACTTTACTGTGTTGGGGGAAAGGTCAGAAAATAAACGGGGGAATTACAGGAAGGGAGGGAAACAAACGGACACGGGGGAGGGAAAGGGGAGTAATGGTGTTCCCCCCACGGGCGTTTTTTTTGGGGTTTTTGTTTTTGTTTTTTCGGTGTTTTTTTTTTTTTTTTTTTTTTTTTCGTTTTTTTTGTTTTTCGATAGTGGGGTGTTGACTCCGAAAAAATGTAAAATGTGGATTTTAAGAAGAAAAAAATATATGTGTAAAAGGGTTTACGAGGAAAGGAGAGGGGGAAAAAAAATTCACGGATTACTGGAAAACAAAAGGGAAAGTGGTGGTGTTGTTGAGGGAGTGCTTGGAGCATAAGAGAAAGGGCGGTTTTACCGTTTTTTCTGCTCCGTGGGGGAGGGGGACTAAAGGGCAAATATTCCCAGGCAGAAACATCCAATTTTTCAAAATTTAACACTTAAAATCGTTCCTAAAAATATTCTAAAAAAAAAATGATAAAAAAATAAAAAAAAACAAAAACAAATAAAAAAATAAATAAATTAAAAATAATAATGTGCCCTTAAACACACTTTTGTGGGGGACTAGTCTTTTTTTGGACTTTGTAATTTTTTCCGGTTAGCGGGGGGGGCTGGTAAAACAGGGGCTGGGTTGTGGGTCGTCGTCAGAGCGAGGAGGATGTAGTGGGGGCCAGGGTGGGTTTCCTTCGGTCCAGTTGCCACTTTCCAACTGGATTTCCCACAAGCGTTCCCTCACGGCTGGGCCCCACGGGCTGGAGCCAGGCAATTCCCGTCCCCACCGGGGGGCGATGTGGCAAACCAGTTTAAATGTTTGCTTTAGCGTTAGTAAAGGGTGGGGCACGTGTTGAAATGTTTCGCGTGCTTGGTGGAGCACTTGGGGGGGGGGGGACAGGCGGGGTTGTCAGCGGACTAGGCAAGCCGGTGGTGTCAGGTGTAAAAAACACTCGATGAAAGCTTTGGTTTGGCTTTGGATTGTTTTGATTATTTTTTCTCCCTTTGGCTTCTTGCGGGTAGATGCTTGTTTTTAAATTTGGATCTGCAAAGCTTTGCTTCTTCGGAAAAATTGGCTTTCGGAGGGCAAGAAGCTTATGGTAGGGGAGAAAACTGTCGCTGTTCACCCTGTTTAAAAAACCTTGGCCTGTGGAGGCGTAAGTTGCAGATTTTAGGTTAGAGATCTGGCCAGGCATTGTCACCAAAACATCGTTTGGTAGCTGATTGAAGCGGAAATGGCAGGTGGGCACCGTCTGTTTTAAAATGTAAGTTTAGTTGTCAGGAGTAGCGAGAAGTGGGAGGAATATACAAGGGGATGGAGGGCAAGAGATTTCGTATTTAACATTATAGGGGGAACATGTGAGAAGCCTTACAATTATATATAATTAGATTAAAATAAAATAATATATATATATATATATATAATATATATATGGTAACATGTGAGTATAATATTATATATATAATATTATATATATATATATAATTATTATAATAATTTTTCATGTCTACCCACACACACCCACACCACCCACCAACACAACACACACAAAACATATATATATATATATATTATTTATATATATATTATATATATAATATATACAATATATAATACATTATAATTATATATACATATACATTATATGTATTTTGTTTTTTTATTTATCTATTAATTTTTCATTTGTGTATATATATGTGTATATGTATGTTATATATGTATATGTGTGTGTCTCTATGCCAACATACAACAACCCACCACACCCCACACCACACGCCAACACGCACCACACAAACACACACACACACCAACCCACACCACCACACACACCACACCACACACCACACACACAACACACCACACAACACCACAACCACACACCACACGCACACACCCACATATATACATATATATTTTGAGTCCCGCCCCCTAAATATGCATTATAAGACTGTATCTGTAATCTAATTTATCAACGTCAGGATTATGTTGACTTTATTGTTTTTTTAATTAACGCGATGAGGGGATTTTTTGTCTTATATATCTCTTTACCAAGATTTAACCATATTTTGTAGAATTGTAATTTAATTACTGAAGTACAGTTGAACATGGAACAAGTGTATCTTAAACTTCAGAATCAGGAATATATTAATTATCTATCTATTGTATATGTATGTAATATATAAAATATATATGTAAATAATTTAATATGTTGGGGAATGGGGTTACATAATATATATATATACAGTACACACACACACCACCCAAACATGCAGCATATTATATATATATATATAATATATATATTTTAAATATATATATATTATATTATATATATATATATATAATATATATATATATACATACATACCAATAAAATATTAACGTATATATATATATTATATATATTATAAATATATATATAATATAAAATATATTATTTTATAAATTATAAAATTATGTATAAAAAAAATTCCACTTACTGATTTTTTGGTTTGCCCCAGTGAAAAACCATCATATGGACCATATGAACCCAAAGAGTAAAAAATTCTTTACAAAAAAAAAAATATATTAATATTATATATATATCTGGGCCCATTACCTTGAAACATAATTACGGTTTTCAAATCAGAAAATCGAGGGGCGAAAATCATTGAGGGAATTGCAAGCGAGGAAATGAAATTAAAAAAAAAAAAGAGAAATTAATTCGACGAAAAACAATAAATTTTTGGGGCTTTCCTTAGTTTATGGAGAGGGGAATTTGTGTAAAAGAAAGTGGAGTATTAGTTCGAAATGAAGGAATATAAAAAAAAACAGAGAAAGAATAAAATGTGTAGGAGGAAGGGAAAAAAAGAGGGGGAAAAACGGAAGGCTGGACTAAAAAATAAAAGCGGACTAAAGGGGGGGGACTAAAATGCAAAAAAAATAGAACATCAAAGGTGGAATAAATAAATCAAGAATCGATAGGACAAAGGAAAAAAACCCAAAAACGAGTAAACTAAAAAAATAAAACAAATTGCTAAAAAATCAAAAAACTGTAAAGGCTTAACCAATGTGGAGGTGAAAAAAAAAAAAAAAACAGGAACCGCGTGGGTAAATCCAGAAAAACAATCAGTGCGCATAAGAAAAATGACCCTATAATTCCTCATTAAAAAGTAAAACGACAAGGGGGCAAAAAAAGGTGGAAGGGGGAAACTGTCATTTAACAGGTGAAACGAGAAAACACTAAGATGAGTGGGGGTGGTGGGCGCAAGCATTCAAAAGAAAATCCACGCTTGAAAAACAGGCAATCTTTTTATTAGTCAATTTCCAGTTAATTATGTTTTGGCTTTCCATTCTAAGCGAAAGAGGCTATAGAAGGGGAAGGCGGCTTGCCACACGGTGTCGTCCCAAACCCAACCTGTCGAAAGCAAGCAACTTGTCCAAGGCCCGCCCGCACTTGTAGTCCGCTGGAGCAAGGTACTGGACCCTGTTTCTTCAAGAAAAAACCGTACTGGTGGGCAGGTGTCACGGATTTTTGGGGCAGTCAAGTATCTTGGTGCCCACGGGTGCCTCGGGTTCATACTTGGACTCGCAGCAATAAAAAAAGCATTTCTCTGGAGTTTCGCACCAGCGTCTACAGGTGGGGGGGGGGGGGGGCTGTGACGCTAGGGAAGCCTCCGGGTCTGCCTACGTTCCCTCCGTGGGGCTGGGAAAACACCGCCAGAAACCAAGCACAGAAAAAAAATTCCGAGACCCCTGCAATGGAGAGGGGTGTCAGGAAAGAGTTCGGCGTCAAATGTACATGGATGTAACCACTGGTTTTTTGTCTAGAATTAGATTAATTTTAGTTGAAAAAGATAGAATTAAAAAAAATATAATATTTTGGCCTGTCACTGTCGAAAGAGGAAGATTTTCATTTCACTATATATATATTTTATATTCACTATATATTTCCACTTAATATATATTTATATTATATATTTAATTCACTGTCGACATTTATGAGGTCGTGGTAATTAATTATGTGGGATAAAAAAAGAGTCAGATTTTTTTTTACTAATATTAAATGAGAACCTTAGTTTGGACCCCTTGGAGTGAAAGAAAAACACCAGTAATTACAACCCATCTGGTAGCTTTTCTAATTAATATATATATATACATTATAATAATTTATAGAGATAGATAGATAAGATTATGGGCCTGCCTCAAAGCACTGGGCAAAGCCACTCACCTTTTTCATATTGAATGCGAGGGAAAGTTTAGTGTTGGTGTTGCCAATTTTGTTAAAATTTCTTTATATTACCCTTTTTTCGCCAGGTTTTGGCTCCTCCTCCCACTTCCCCGAAACCCTGTTGAGGAAAAACCCCAGCCGCTGAGGTTTGTTTTTCCTAGTGTTACCTGCCGCTTACAAAAACAGTGGAATCGTGATTTGGAAATATTTGTGTTTAAACGTTAAACAATACTGCTTTAAAAACACTGGTAGGAAAATATGAGGGAACGAAAAACACGGAAGTGAATGGTTTGGTGGAGAGAAAAGGTTTTAGAAAGATTTCGTGAAATATGTAAAAGCAAAAAGGATGTGAGGGGGATACTGCATATAAAGAGATTGTATGTAGGAAAAGAAAGAGTAAAAAAAAAATAGATATCTTATATGAAAAAACAGGAAGATTAGAAAGGAAGAGATAAGATGGAGAAGAATGAGAAGAAAACCAAAGAGGAATAAGAGATAAGCGAAAGAGGGAATTATGGAATAAACGGATTATAAACAATAGGAGGGGTGGGTGGAAGGCTTACACTATACAGTTAGATATATTTTCCCATCTCTCCATTTTATTTTTACTAACTCAATCTTGTTTTACTCACTTATTCACCTTGGTTTTATTCATACATTTTTCCTTACATACTAAACCTCGGTTTACTCAGTTATTTTATAGCTTACTCACTCTTTTTTACCATCTGCTGTGTGCCCCCCCACACTCCACTAAACAGTTCATGATTTTACTCACTGACTCACCTTTGGTTTTACTAAACTTGTCCTTGATTTACTCACTGGACACATATAGGTTTGCTTAATTTTTTTTTCTTGGTTTTGCTAATGCATCCATCCACTCATTCAATCATAAAATATACTCCAACTCATTTTTAGCTAACTAAAACTCATCCTCATGTACTGACTGATTACTTTATTATCTTTTTTACTCACACATCTTCATCTACCCATCCGTCTTGGTTTTTGTTCATCCCTCCTGATTGAACTCACAGACTCATCTTGAATATTTCATATCCATTAACGTTTCACTTCTTCATCTTAGCTTACTCATAAATCTCTGCTCACTTCTCTTTTTCCTCAATGAGTTCAACTTTTGGTGTGTTCAGCTTCCATAATATCCTTCCATTTTATTTTCCACAAACTAAATATCTCAACGTGCGTGGTTTGCTCCACTTTAATTTTTACTCCAGTGACTTCAATCTCGGTATAATCATCCTCTTCTATTTACTATTTACTTCAGATACCTTTGTTACTTAACCCTTGATTTTTTCTTTGATTTACTCGTTTTAGGTTTATTCACCATTTGCAAAGTTGCTTTTTACCAAACTTTTTTTTTTTTTCCTCCACGATCTGTTGGTTTTTTCCCGCCTTGTCCTTACTTTTTTTCCCTCTCATTTGTCTTTGGTTCCACTTATTCCTCTTCCTTTTTTTTTTTACTCCCACTTAGGTTTTTACACCACACCCCACCTGTCGTTTCTGGGGATTTTTCAGAACCATCCCCGTTTCTTTTCGTCATTATCCAATCAAATCAACCTTTCCCTCTTCGTTCCTTTTGTTCTCAACACTCTTTGTTTCCTCTCTTATCTTGTTTCTTGAATTCCCTTACCTTTTTTTTTTTAACCATATTGATTTTCCCCTTATCTTTATGATTATCTTTCAAAAAAACCCCCTATTCTTTCCCTACACAAAGCTTTTTTCCCTTCTCCTCTTTATTATTAAATATTATTATAATATTAATATATAATTATATATTATATAATATATTATATAATATATTATATTATATATTATTATTATATTATATATGTTTTTTATTGGATTTTTTTTTTTTTTTTTTTTTTAATCCTCTCTCCAAAGGTGTTTTTTCCCTGAAAAGTTTTTTTTCCATATCATTCAACCTTTAAAAAGAAATCATAAACCACGGTCAAAAAAAAATAAAATGCCCAAATATCGAAGGCGTAAAAAACGGTTGGGGGGGAGGGCAAAGCACTGGGAAAAAAATTTCTCTCGGAGGTCTGGGGTTTTCCTTGCGAGGGTTTCGAGGAAGGAAGGGCCGAGCCAGTTCCGGGACGGGCCGCGTATAAAAAAAGGGGAATTTGGAAAGGAGCCTCGAATCACCACTAACATCCCGCGCTTTCGACATGGAAGGTGAGTGCTTGGGTGACTTTTTTATTTCGTGAACAATTGGTAGGAAAAACGAAATTGTGTCCTTCAAGATTTTTTTCCTTTTATTCCCAAAGGATAAGTTTTGTAGTATTTTTCTACTGAAGATAAAAAAGATCAACAGTGAACTCCAAGCCAAAATATCAACCGGAGATTATTTTCTATTTTTGATTTATTTCCAAATTAAATCTTTTTTCTGTATTTCGAAATTCTTGTCAAAGTCAATATCAATCTTGACACAGTCCCAACCACCTTTATTCCCACAGGGTCTCGGAGTCCATTTCTTTTTGCTTTCGGTCCTTTTCGCGGTGGTTTTCCAAAACCCCACGGAGGTAGACCAGAGGCTAGAAACCTGGAGGCTTTCCCCCTGGGTGGAGTCCCCGGAGGCTTTCCCTGGCGGAGTTTCCCTGGGAGGATTTCCCTGGCGGAGTTTCCTGGAGGATTTCCCTGCTCCAACTCCCGGGGGGCCTTTTCCCTAGCCGCCAAAAAGCCCCCACCCTGGCCACCTGTAGGGCGCTGGTTGCCGAACCTTCCCAAGAGGATTGCTTTCTTACTTTCTGCGAGTTCCAAGTATGAACCCGAGGGCGTCCCGTCGGCAACCCAAAGGCCAACTTGACTGCCCACGAGGGGCCGTGACACCTTGGCCCACCGTTTACGGTTTCGGTGGACTAGCACACAGTAACTTGCTCCAGTGGACTACAAGTGCGGCGGCATTGGACAAAGTGTTTTGCTTTTTTTGACAGGTGGGGCTCAAAGAAAAAAAAACGTGTGCAAAAAGGGGCCCGCCCTTCCCTTTCTATAGCCAATCGCCGTGGGAAAAAGGAAAAAAATTTCAAACATATTTATTGGATTCAATGTTAGAGTCCATGATTAATAAAAAATTTCTTTTATAAGAAACCTCAATCTTATTTACTGGATGTACCTTTCGTGGTTTAATTCATTCAGTCCCACTTTGGTTTTACTAGCTTTTTATTATTTTTTGTTTCTCGTATAATACTTTTTGGGATTTAGAGTTTTTAATACTTTCATCTCTGTTTACTCACTTGAATTCCCTTTTTTTTCCTTATTAGTTTCATCTCAGCTTCACTAACTCATCTTGGGCTTTACTCCACTCGACTTGGATTTTGCTCACCCATCTTGGTTTCTTTTGCAATCTGACCTTGGTTCCCATTTTAATCCTCTGTTTAGTTTTAATTCATCCTCGGTTTATGAATAAGCGATAAGAATTCCATGATTATCTTTTTCGGTCGTCCCCCCTTAAAAAAACTTTTCTGTTTTATCTTTTGCCCCTTTTCATCAACCTAAATTTGATTTTTTTCGTCTCTCTTTTCTAATTAAAACAATTTCCCCTGAAGAAAGAAATTGGGGGGGAGGATAAATATTCTTTTCTCACTTGCTTAAAACCTCATAATTCCTCCATATTGTATATTTACTTCTGCATCCACTTGCTCTTTTTGACCATAATACCACTTGAATAAAGCAATGAGATTACATAATTAAGATTTTCGTACCTGGCTTCCACCTTAAGCCATACCTTTTTTTATCGCTTTACATAGAAAAAAAAATGGGACAGGGCTAGCTTCCAAGCTAATTTTTTTGGCCTGTCGGTGGTTTTATTTTTATCCAAATCAAAGCGGGGTATATACAAATAGTGTTGGTTTAAATCTTTTTATCATTCCCGGTATATCCATTTTCATTATTTTTGGAATGTTCTCTCCAGGGCCCATTGTTTTTATTTCCTTATATCGATATTTGCGGGGGTTTATGGATGGGGGGGGACCCACGGTTGTCGTTTTTTCAAGTTTTTTTGCTTCGGGGGAAGGGGGGGGGGGGGGGGGTCGGTGAGAGAAGTGAGTTACAATTTAGCTGGGCATTTTTCTTATATATATATGGTTGTTTGTGTGTGTGTGGTTTGTGGGTGGGGGTGGTGGTGGGTTGTGTGGGTAAACATTTTTTTTTTTCTTGTATTTCCACGGATGTTTATATATAATTATTAAATTTTTATTTTATATGTTTGTAGTTCTACTACACAAAATTTGCAGTACAGTTTTTATGGAAAAAAAGAGTACCGCGGTAACTGGTTGCTACTGAATTTGATCACCCAATTTACAAAATTATTTTTTAGAAGCCAAAGTAATCGCTCTTGAAAACCTTTTAGTTTTAAGTGGTAAAATCCCAGTATTACTGTTAATATAAAATTTATTACAGTTATTAAGATATATAAAAAAAGATCGATGAAAAAATCAGGGTGTTCAAAAAATGGGGGTGGGGAGCTAGGGGGCACTTGCTTGTACCCAAAATCTCTTTGCTTTGTTATTGTATTTCTTTTGTTAATCATATTCAAAATGGGCTCTAAAAAAAGGCTATTGGGGTGGGCTTTTTGTGGAGGGGGGGGGCACAAGAAGCTTTGGGGGGGGGGGACCTTTTTTGGGGGGGGGGCAAAAAAAAAAAACGGGTAAAACAATGGGGGCCCCCCCTTTGAGGAATGGGGGGCAAACTGAAATCCCCCCCCAACAAATTGGAAGGCCTCTGATGGATGAAAGGAGCAAAATTAAACAGTTTCACCGGAAAAAAAAACGGAAAATTTACAAATGGCAATTCAAACACCAACTTTTTTCATCTTAAGATGGGAGGTAAAATTTCTTATCTTTGGTTTTGAGTAAAGATTTTCCTTGGTTCTGTTTTTTTTTTTTTTTTTTTTTTTTATGGATAAGTTTACCTCTTCATTGGCAATATTGCACTTTTTTCTTTGTTTTACCCATAATTTGTTTTTTTTATTTTTTTATTTTTTCATTAAAAAATATATAATATATTTAATATATAAAAAATTTTTTGTTTTGATTTTACTTTCGAGTTTTCATTCGAATGTTTATACAAGGATTTTTTTTTTTTTTTTTTTTTTTTTGGTTTTCACCCGATTTTTATGCTGGCAACAATTAAGAAATTTATTTTTTTCCGGACTTTGTATTTTCTTATAGGAAAAATAAATCTTGTACATAGGGGGACGTTGCTCCATAGGCTTTTCAATTAGTTCCGAAAAAAACCTCCTTTTGCTTCAACCAAAATGGGTTGTTGTTGACAAAATGTGGATTCTGCAAAGGGGGCCTTTTACATTTTTTTCTAATCCAGGAAATCGTAATTTTGATTAAAAAAAAAAACCGCTCAAGAAAATTTTTTCTGGTTCTTTTTCTTCAGGAAAAAGGTAGCCGGAGTAATTAAAAAAGCTATCAAAATGGTCAAAAAAACAAAATGGGGACGGCAGATCCATGTATGTATTAATTAAAGTAAAAAAAAAAAAAAAAAAAAACAACAATTGTCTTTTGGGCAACCCAACCTAAGCGTAAATTATTAATAATAATAAATTTAGCCCAAGAAAACTTTTTTTTTAAAATGGAAATTTTTATCATTTTATTAAAAGAAAAAAACATTTTCAATAAATTAAAACTTGGGGAACAAGAAAACCAGCAAAAACCACGGGGGCAAAAGAGAGCATATTTACCTTTTTTTAAATTTTAAAGGTTAAATATTCAAGGTATTATTTTTAACAAAAACAAAAACAAAAAAAAAATCTTCATGAAACAAAAACAAAAATAAAAAAAATCGGTTCAATGGGAAAAAAAAACGGTTTAATATTCGTTTAAAAGAATTTGAAGAAAAAGAAAAAAAAAAAAAAGTGCACAATTCAGCAAAAAAAACCACCCGGGCCAACTTAAATCCAAAAAAGTTATTTTCCTAGTCAATATTGGTTTTACGGCCGCGCCCCGGCCTCGTCTCTCTGCCACAACCAAAAACGGCCAAGGGCGGGCTAGGGCAGGACGGGCGGTGCTATTTCCACCAGGGTCGTGAAAAAACCAACTGAAAAAAAAGCTTCCCCAAAAGAGGGACCCACCGAAGACCACCACCAAGCGTCCCCAAAAAAAACACACCCACAAAGGGGGAAAACAACCCACCCTGGGCGAGGCAGGGGGCAAAAAAATAAAAACACCAACAAAAAATGGATTCCTTCTTTTTCCTTTATTTTACACAAGTTATTTTAACCCCGTCAATTTTTTTCTATAGGGCCCACAATAACAGGGGGAAAACAAACCCACTGGCATATTAACAAGCTTTTAAACAGGGGCAAAAAAACCAAAAACTTTTATTCGGGGGTCCACCAAAGGGCCAACCACACCAGGGAGGTTCTTCCACAGGGGGAAAAAAGGCAAACCCCCACTCCGTCTCTCTTGGGTTTTTGGTTTTCCTTCCGCTCACCAGCCAGTTGCGTTTCATGTTTGGCCCAGGGTCCCTTTTCATGTAAAAAAAAAAAAAAAACACATGGCCCAGGTCAATCCTTTTCATGTAAACAAACAACATGTTTCGCAAACAAAAAGGGCAAGGGGGGCCACTGGCGTGTTAAACCTATCCCCGATTCAACATGGGGGAGGGGAAAACCCGTCTTTCTGGGAAATCCCC
>NW_023660635.1:12500-15000 GCF_015228065.2 Penaeus monodon | reverse complement strand
GAAAAGCAATGTTATCCACTCCTACAGCATTCGTTTCACGTAAATGTTTTATTTTTAAGACTGCTGTTTCCACTCCTATTGGCTGTGGTCTGAAAGCATTTGTTGAGAACCTTGTCCTGGCTGTGTTTTGTGGGGCCAAGGAAGCAACTGTCTGTTCATAGATGAGTCTACCGATATTTGCAAAGTAGTCGTTTAGATGTTCTATACTACTTATGGAATCTAGGGACGTGTCTGTGTGGTGTTTTTGTTGGGCACTAACGTTTTAATTGTTTTCCATGTTTCTTTGGTGTCGTGTTTACAGCCATTGAACTTATTCTGAAAAAAAAAAACATTGTTTTTGCTGAGTGGATTAATGTTTTAACATTTCTCTTTTTTTGTTTATACTCAGAGTGAAGTTCGATGTCGGTTCTATTTGTTTTGAGAAATTTGTGAGTGTTGTTTCGGTCATGTATAGCTCTTTTGATGTCCTCATTTATCCATGGGGCGGGGGGACGTCTAACAATTTTGGTCTTAAGGGGGGCAGTGGCATCTATACTATTTTTCAGTACGTTCAAGAGAATGTTTACTTGTCTGTTAACGTCATCTGTTGTAAGAATCTTTAAGAGGGTCGACTGGCTGGCACAAATATTTTGACAAAGTGATTGCGGGTCGTAATTTGTCAGGTCACGGGAAGTTTTTATGATAGGTTGTCGCTTGGGTCTCTTTATATCTATTGTCATAGTTAATAGTTCGTGGTCTGCAATTTGACAAGGGATAACGTCGCTATACGTAATGAGGTCAGATCTGTTTGATATTATGACGTCTAGCACGGATGAGGTGTGTTCTGTGATCCTGGTAGGTTTATTTATGAGTTGTTTTAATTTGTTTTTTCCTAATGATCCCAGCTACTTTTGCATTTGGTTTGTTCAGGCCATCGTTTAAGTCGCCTAAGATGAAAAATAGGTTTTCTTTTCACTGACATTTCTCTAAAAACATCTTCGAGGTAGTCAAATGATTCATTTGTAGCATGAGGGTGTCTATAGACTGTACCAATAATGAAGGAGGGAAACATTGCTTTGTACAATCACCCAAATGTCCTCTACAGCTGTATTATTTCCAGCTGTGGTGGAGATTTCATTTGATTTAAAGGTGTCCCTTACGTATATGCATACTCCTCCACCTCGCCCTGCATCACATCTATAAACATTGAAATTTTGAATGTTAATGAAATTACTTGACATTTCTTTATGGAGCCATGTTTCACTAATACAAAGGATGTCGATATTTCTCTCCGTGATCATCATTTCGATCTCTTCAAAGTGACCAAGGAGAGATTGTGCATTGATATGTTCTATTTTGATTGAGTAGCATGATGTGACCTTCGGTCTTGCTGACTGTGTGACGGCGTCAAGAAGCTGGTCGCTCTTGTACTTGTTTTTGTTTAAAAATACTTTCACATTTTTAGGGAAAACATCTGAATTTGTGAAAAGTTCTGGGTGTATATCTTTGCCCCTGATAGTTACAGTGAAACTAGAATAATAATGATGTGTCATGTTCGTCTTATATGCCTTTGCATTTGATATGTTTTCAAATTCTTGGGTAAGGAAGTCTTCTATGTCTTCTTCCTCTGTGTCAGAGTGACAACTAGTGATGTATAGATACACTACCTGGGGACGTTCAACGCCTTGTAGAGGTTTGGATGTTTGGCGTTCCTCGCGTGCTCTTCTTCTTCCTTTTCTGGAGGTGACGGTAATGAAACCGTCCTTGTCCTGCTCGTTTGTTTGCTTCGCTTCAGGTCGTTCTGCGATGTTGACAACGACCGTGGGCACTTGTGGTGGTGAGGGGGTAATAGAGGGGGCAGGGACTCCAGGTACTTGGTGATGAGTTGCGTCATCCCACTGGCGGTTGGGTGGAAGATTTTTTTCTTTGTTTTTCCTCTTGCTGTTCTTATTATAACTCCTCCTCGGTGTTACTTGCGTCGATGCCTCGCTTCTCATCCGAGGAAACAATTTATCATAATGATAATTATGATAAATTGATAATGATAATAGTATCGATAATGATAACAATAACGACAATAGTAGTGGTAGTATTAATGGCAATGATAATTACTGAATATAACAAAAAATGTTTTAATTATTTAATCATCAGTGTAAATCTCAAGAAAAAATAAAAGAAGAATAGTTAAGAGGCAAAAAAAGAAAAAAAAGGGCAAAAATAGGCGGGAAAAAATTTGGTACCTAATTAAACGCACTCTACTCCAAATACAACAAGAAAGACTGATAAATTCGTGGTGGCTTGATCAAAGCAGGCGACGGGTGATTTCCTCATGGCTAGCTGGGGTTCGGGAGAGGAGAAGAAAAGAATAAAGGTTAGGTGAAGGGAGAAGGGAGGAAAGGGCTATAGTCTCCAGCTTTGATGACGTTGATATTCGCATAATGATGATGAAGTGACAATAAAGATAGTGATGATTTTATATAAATAGTGATTGTTATTGTTTTTATTGTAATTTCATAACAAT
>NW_023660635.1:0-2500 GCF_015228065.2 Penaeus monodon | reverse complement strand
TCTAGGCTTATCCATGTTTCTATAGAATGCTTCTGGTCCAAAAAGCTTTGCCTTTTTTAATTTTTTTCAGTGCCTTCTTTCCCTCATCCTTTGTTACCCTACAACCTTTACTTCTCCATCATCCTTTTTCCCTCTCTCTTTTTCCCCTGGATTTTTTCAACATCCATCAGCCTTTCGAAGTGTCTCTCCTCTCTGCAGTACCTCCCCCTCAAGGGTCAACACTTTATTCCAACGCCCCTTATCACCTGTTTTGCTGACATTTTTTGCTACTCTATCCTTCTCTTTACCACTCTATACACAATTTTTCCCCTATCTTTTTTACCCAGTTTTCTTTTTTCCCACTCGTTTCTTTCTTTTTTTTTTGCTACTGCTTACTTTTGCCTTGTTTTTTTGGATTCTTTAAAAAAAAAAATTTTGTTTCCAGATTTTGTCTCTTGTGCTACACTTCCATTCTCTTTCTCTCTCGCAATAGCTTCCTTACTTTTTCGTTCCACCACCACATTCCTTCCCCCTTTTTCTTTTTCCCCTTTGAAAACCCCAACAATTTTTTTCTGTTTCCCGAAATATGTTTCAATACGTTCCCCTTCTCGTCCTTCATTTTCCAATGAACATTGTGTTTTTTTAGCCGTTTTTCCCCGGGAAGGGCCTTGTGTAGAACCTTGCGTTTCACGTAACAAAAAAAATGTTTGCCAAGCAGGAGGAGCGAAGTCACAGGCCTGCCCCTTACGTACGTGTTCATCCCATACTTTCCTTCACTTCTCATCTCCATTGCTTCCCTCACCCGCATGTCTTTAAAAACCGCCCCAAATTTATCTTTCCTCCTTGAGAATCAAATCAATACTTATTAGCTTCTTTTCCCGACTCTTCTTTTTTTTTTTCGTCACATCCCCTCTGTGGGGCTAAGACTCACCCATTTGCAGTGCCCATTTATCTCCCAAATTCAACTCATCATTTTTTTCTGTTATCCTTCCCCTTCAAAAACCACCATTTTTTGTGAAACCCTTTCACCACCCCACCGAACCCTTCCTTGCTCTATTCTCCCCCTTAGTACAGTTTTTAACCACACTCAATCACTCGCCTTACTCCTTCTACTTTGTCCCCTTGTAAACCAAAAATCCCAATTTTCCCTCCTCCCACATGTCCCCAAAAACTCTCTGTCTTTGTGTCATTTTCCCATTTCGCGCACCATCCCCACATCCCCCCTCTTTTTTCTTTCTCTTTTCTTTTAACACTTTTTTTCCATCTCCCTGTTTTTCTTGGTTGACCAAAGTCGCATTTTTCCCTGCTACCCTGCTCAGTCGGCCGTATTTATGGGATTCAGTTGGGTGTCGCGCATCATTGATTTGCCCCAGTTTTACGCCGCTTTCCCGCTGTCGCAAACCCCCTGCATTTTTCCCCGGTTGGACCGGGACCGACTCCAGTGGCTTTATTATATAGATAGATAGATTTTGGTAGAAATAGATAGATAATAATAGACAGATAGATAGGGAGATAGATAGATAGATAGATAGAAAAGATAGATATATAGATAATTGATTGATTGATAGATAGCAGATATTCATGTTTCGTTTTTCCCTTGTTCTTAAGATTCTCATGTTAAATTTGTTGCTTGATAGTTCTTAAGTCCATGGAGAGCAACATTTTCATTTATTTATTAAATAGTATATATACACATCTATATACATTTGCATGTTTTTAAAATATTATATTTTTATAAATATATTTAAAATATATATTATATAATATATTATTATAAAATTTTAAAAAAATATTTCTTCTATAAATTTTAACATATATACATTTAATAAAAATACATTTATCTAATCTATAAAAATTTATATTACATCTATCTATCTATCACGCCCCGCATACACACACACCACCACACACACCAAACACCCAAAACACACACACACACACACACACAACACACACACACAAACCCACACACAAAACAAAACCCACACACACACACAACACACACACACACAACACACAACACACACACACACACATAAAAAAATTTTAAAAATTATTTTATATATATAATATAATATATAGAGAGAGAGGAGAGAAGAGAGAGAGAGAGAGAGATAGAGAAAGAGAGAGAGAGAGATTTAACGAAAATGCTACTAGATATGGGGAATAAAGGAACATGACTTTAAGAATGCCGTAATCAAAATAAAATGATCTCGTGCGTGTGGTTTCTCTGTGTTTTTTTAATATATAATTAATATATATATATATATATATTTTATAAATATAATTATATATATAATATTATATATATATATATATATATTTTTAATATATATATATATATATAATATATTATATTATATATATATTATTATATATATATATATATAATAATATATATATATATATATTTTAATAATATTATATATATATATATATAATATATTCTATATATATATAAAATTATTATATAAAATTATTTTTATATTTTTATAACAAAATAATTTTAAATGTTTTTTTT
>NW_023660634.1:0-18947 GCF_015228065.2 Penaeus monodon | reverse complement strand
AAGAAATTGATATTATATATTATATATTACTTTAATTAATAATAATTACCATATTTTTATTAATCATGAGAATAATGTAAAAGTGAGAAAGAGAATTTGGTAGCAATTGATTTTATTAATATTATTACTATCATTATTATTATCTTATTATTATTATTATTATTATTATTATTATTATATTATTTTTTTTATTTTTATTATTATTATTATTAATATTATTATTATGACTTTAGTTTTTAGTATTTTTGCCAAAAAATTATAATTTGTAAAATAACAATAATAATAATAATAAATATAATTATAATAATACTAATTGTTATAATATTGTTATTTATATTTATTATTGTTTTTATTATTATTGTTTTTTTACTGGTGTATAATTGTAAAGATAATTATTATACCGTAATAATTATAGTAATAACGATAATAATAAAAATAATGATTTAAATAATTATTATAAAAAACGTTTTATTGTTATTATTATTGTCATAACTATTTTTATTGTAGTTGTTATTAGAATAGATGTAAAAATATATATTATAACTGCAATAATTGCAATAATAATGATAAAAATTTTACAATAATGATGATAATAATTGCAATAATGATGATAATGATGATAATGATGATAATGTGACAATGATGATGATAACGATAATAATGATGATAATCATGATAATAATGAGATAATAACAGGTTTTGTGTCCATATATAATAAAAAAAGGTAAAGAAAAAATATCACAAAAGTCGAAAAAGCGGCAAAGTCTATCAAAAATATAGCCCTTACACAGTAGACTCCAAAATGATTTTTTTTCCATTCTTTTGATGATTCTGGCAATTATTAGGGTAATAATGAAATAATTACCATAATTCTATTAATCATGACAATAATGATGATAAAGTGAGAATAAAGAGAATTTGGATAAAATTTGATATATTAATATTATTACTATTATCTTTATTATTATCTTTTTTATCATTATTATTATTATCATTATATTATTATTTTATTATTATTATTTTTATTTTATTATTTATTACTTTAATTATTAGTATTATTGCCAAAAAATATTATAACTGTAATAATAACAATAATAATAATAGTAAGTATATTTATAATAATACTAATTGTTATAATTTTGTTATTAATATTATTATTGTTTTTATTCTTTTACTGGTAGTATAATTGTAAAAATAATTTTTATAGCAGTAAAAATTTACAGTAATAACGATATTAATTAAAATAATGATAAAAAATAATTATAAAAACGTTATTTGTTATTATTATTGTTTACTATTATTAATGTAGTGTTTTTAGTATAGATGTAAAAATATATATTATAACTGCAAAAATTTACAATAATAATGATAAAAATTTGCAATAATGATGATAATAATTACAAATGATGATAAAAATTGCAATTTAATGATGATAATAATTGCAAAATGATGATAATAATTAAAATAATGAGTAATGTGATGATAATGATGATAATGATGATGATAAACGATAATAATGATGACGATCATGATAAAATGATGATAATAAAGGAATTTGTGTCCATATATAATAGTGATGATAATAACAGGAATTGTGTCCATATATAATAAAAATGGTAAAAAAAAAAAAATATCCCAAAAGTCGAAAAACCGGCAAAATCTAGCGAAATATAGCTTTTGAGAGTAGACTCTAAAATGACGTTTTTCCATTCTTTTGATGATTCTGGCAATTATTAGGGTAATAATGATAATGATTACCAGAATTCTGTTAATCATGACAATAATGATGATAAAAGTGAGAATAAAGAAAATTAGGATAACATTGAGATTTTAATATTATTACAAATATCATTTTTTATTATCATTATTACATTATTATTTTATTATTATTTATTTTTAGTATTATTATTATTATTATTATCATTATCATTATTATTTTAATAATTGGGTATTTTGCCAAAAAAAATATTATAACTGTAATAAAAAAATATTAATAATAAGTATAATATAATAATAATAATTGTTATAATTTTGTTATTAATATTATTATTGTATTATTATCATTATTTTATTTTTACTGGTAGCATAATATAAAAAAATAATTTTATAATAGTAATAATTACAGTAATACCGAATTAATCAAAATAATGATATAAATAATTATTATAAAAACGTTTATTGTTATTATTATGTTATTACTATTATTATGTAGTTGTTAATAGTATAGATGTAAAAAAATATAATATAACTGCAATAATTGCAATAATAATGATAATAATTGCAATAATGATGATAATAATTACAATAATGATGATAATGATGATGATAATGATGATGATAACGATAATAATGATGATAATCATGATAATAATGATGATAATAACAGGAATTGTGTCCTATATAATAAAAAAAGGTAAAGAAAAAAAATCACACAAGTCGAAAAAGGGGCAAAATCTAGTGAATATAGGCTTCAGAGTAGATCCAAAATGACGTTTTTTTCCCAAATTCATTTGATGATTCTGGCAATTATTAGGGTAAAATGATGATAATACCAGAATTTTTTAATCATGACAATAATGATGATAAAAGTGAGAATAAAGAGAATTTCGATAACATTGATGATTTTTAATATTATTACTATTATCATTTTATTATCATTATTATCATTAATTATTATTATTATTATTTATTATATTATTTTTATTTTGTTATTATTTTTATATTATTATTATTACTTTAATTATTAGTATTATTGCCATAAAATATATTATAACGTAATAATAACAATAATAATAAAAAAATGGATAATTATAATAATTACTAAATGTTATAATAATGTTATTAATATTATTATTGTTATTATTAATTATACTGGTAGTATAATTGTAAAAATAATTATTATAACTAATTTAATTACAGTAATAACGATATTAATTAAAATAAGATATAAATAATAATTATAAAAACGTTATTATTGTTATTTTTATGTTATTAAAATTATTATTGTAGTTCTTATTAGTATAGAGTTAAAAATATATATTATAACTGCAATTTTTGCAATAATAATGATAATAATTCCCAATAATGAGATAATAATTGTAATAATGAGGGTAATGATGAGATAATGATGTAATGATGATAACAATAAAAATGATGATAATCATGATAATAATGATGATAATAACGGGAAAATCGTGTCTATATATAATAAAAATGATCTAAATAGAGAAAGTCTGAAAATCGGACTTCGGTGAACAAGAAAAAGAATAAGATCATGTTCAACAGTAGAGTTCAGTTCGAACAGATACAAGTACAAGGCGAAGTACTAGAGGTAAGGGGACAAGTATATATACCTAGGACAACTCGTACAGACAAACACATCTAGCGAAGAGGAAATTAAGCGACGCATCTGTCTAGGCTGGAGCGCCTTGGCAGACACAGGAGCATACTAAGAGGTTCTTTGCCATTATTTTTAAAAAAGAAGTCTTAACCCATGTGTCCTACCAATTAGACCTAGGATCAGAAACATGGACTACAACCAAATTACGGGAAAGAGGAAACTAATAAGTCCCCAAGAGGGGAGGGAAAAGACTGATGCTGGGGAATTAGCCTAAGAGATAGGATGAGGGCGACGTGGATCAGGGAACAGAAAAAAAATAGAAGATATACTTGCGAGCATCAAAAAGAAAAAGTGGAAAATGGGCAGGTCATATACATCGGAGACAAGATAACAGAGGGGACAAAGAATGTAACAGACTGGGCTATACAAATATAAAGAGACCAAGGGCCAGGACCAATGACAAGATGGCGCGACGAAATAACGAAATTGGGGGCGAGACTGGAAACAAAAAACACAACAGACAAAGTTGGAAAAGATTTGGGGGAGGGGCTACGTCCTGCAGGATTGACCCAGGCTGATGATGATGATGATGATATATAATATTGTTAAGTAGAGTATTTTTTTTGTCGATTTCTCAAGTAAAGGAATCTTTTGAGTTTGCCTTTTCGATGGACTTGCATTGTTTTAGTAATTTAACAGGTATAGCATTAACTGTGCAGTTTATTTTTTTGAAGAATCTAATAATTATTATTGATAAGGATAATGACAACAAGCTTTGAAATTATAATAAACATAGTGGAAAAAGTTTAAAGGTAAATAGTTTTTAACCAGCGGATCGAACTGGAACTTGGTGGAGGTGAGACACACGGTCTTGTGGTATTTTTTTTTTTGGGCTATATTAGCTGTAAGATGTTTTTAAATCGGTTCCAACATGATTATATGTATATAATAGTAATAGTGTAGTGTGTATTGGAATTTATATTTATTAAGTTGGCGTCTAAAAAGGACTGGTGTTTGGGTTTATCCCAGAGTGATATTCAGAAACAAAGGTATTTTTTCTTTATTTTGGTGCAGCAATGGGCGTGTCTTTTTCATAGTTTCTACCGAAAAACTTGAGCTGCCCAATTATTTTAATCGTGTTAATTTAAGTTCAAACGGTGTTTCACACTCATTTGTATTATAACACATGTTGGCAGTTTTCCAGGGTAATTTACTTCTTACTAATACAATGTAAGCATCTACTAGTGTTTATATTTCCACAAATTAGAAATCATTAGACTATTGAAAGATAATAAAATTTTCTTTGATAAGAATGTTCAAGATTTGAACTTACCTTAGATGTTTAATATATATATATAATTATATATTATATATATATATATATTATATAAAATAAAATATATATTATATATATAATATATATGTGTGTGTGTGTTTGGGGTGTTTCTGTGTGTGTTGTTATACATCATGTGTGTGTGTGTTGTCTATTATATATATATATATACATATAATATAATATATATATATATTATATATATATATTTTATATATATATATATTTTATATATAAATATATTCTATATATAATATATATATATATATATATATATATATATATAATATAATTATAATAATATGTATATATATACATATAATAAATATTAAAATAATATATATATATATAATATATTATATATATAATTATATATAAATTTTATATATATGTATATATATATATATATATAAAATATATATATATATATATAGACTAATATATATATATTATTATTTTATATAAAATATATATATATAATATATATAATAGAAGAGAGAGAGAGAGGAGAGAGAGGAGGAGAGAGAAGGGGGAGGAGACAGAGGAGAGACAGAGAGACGAGGACAGAGAAAGAGAGAGAGGAGAGAGGTGTGTTGTATGTATGAAAATAAAAAAAATGAAGAAAATTTAATATATATATATGTAAAAATATATAATATATATATATATATATATAAATATATAAAAAAAAACAAAAACATAAAATATATTATTATTATAATTATATATATAAATTTTAATATATATATATTTTATATATATAATATATATTATAACACAAACACACCACATACACACACACACACGTAAAAAAAAACAATACGCAATTATTTATATAAATATATATATTTAAAAATATATTTATATATATAATATTATATATATATAGAGAGAGAGAGAGAGGAGAGAAGGGGGGAAAAGGGGAGAGAGAGAATCAATAATAATATATATATATATATATATATATATTATATATATATATATAATAATATCTACAATAAAAAATAATATAAAAAAAATATATATATAATAAAATAAAATATATAATTATATAATAATATAGATATATAAAATATATATATATATATATATTATTAAAATATTGTGGTGGTGGGGGTTGTGGGTGGTGGTGTGTGTGTGTGTGTGTGTGTGTGTTGTGTTGTTGTGTATGTGTGTGTGTGTTATGTGTGGGTGGTGTGTGGGGTGTGTGTTTGTGTGTGTGTGTGTGTGTGCTTGTGGTGTTGTGTGTATTGTATATTATTATATATATATATAATAAATATATGTATATATGTATTAATATAAAATTATATATTTTAAAAAATATATAATTGTAATATGTATATATATATATATATATATATATAAAATTATATTAAAAATATTATAAAATATATATATATAAAAAACGAGAGGGGAGAGAGAGAGAGGAAATTGAAAAGAAAAGAGAGGGAGGGGGAGCGAGAGTAGAAATTTATATATAATATATATTTATATATATAATTTTAAAATATTATATATATATTTTATATTATAAAAATATATGAACAATACGCACCACACAAACACACACTACAAAACATACACACACACACACACACACACACACACACACACACACACACACAATTATATAAATATATAATATATATATATAAAATTTAAAAAACCCAAAGTAAAAAAAAATTTACATTTTAATTAAATTTTTATTTTTATATAAAAAATTTTTTAAAATATTCATTTTTTGAAGAAGAAAAAAACAAAAAAAAGAAAGGGCCCCCTCCCAAAAAAATAAAACCCCCCTTTTTTTTAAATTTTTTTAATTTCTCAGAACCATACACCCCACCTTTTTTCCAATACATAATATCCCTTAATTCTTTATAGGTTTTTTTTTTTTTTTTAAAGTGTTTTTTTTTTTTTTGTGGGTTTTTTTTTTTTGTTCGCCGGGGAAAGAATTTTGTTTTTGCCTGGGTTGGGGGTTTTTTTTGATTTCCTTGTTTTTTTTTATTGAAATAAATTTTTTAAAATTATTTAATTTTTAAATATATTATATATGATATAAATTTTAAAATTATATAAAATATATGTATATATATTAAAATTTTAATATTTTTAATATACAAAAAAAAAAAATTTAAAAATAAAATTTTTAAAACAAAAAAATTAAATATTTTTTATAAAATTAAACCTAAATTCTTATCCCATATTTTGAAAATGCACAACCCCTACCAAAAAAAAAAAAAAAAAAACAAACCCCTTTTTTTTTATATTTTTATTTATTTTATATATATAAAATTCTTTTACTAATTTTTTTTTTTTTTTTTTTTTTTTATTTTTTTATTTATTTATATTTTTTTATATATTTAATATTTATTTTTTTTTTTGTTTTAAAAAAAAAAAAAAAAAAAAAAAAAAAAATATATATATATATATAATATATAATATATAAAATATGGGTAAAATAAAAAAATATTATATTTTATATATGTAATATTATATATATTTTATATTAAAATATATATAAATTTATTATTTTAAAATTTATTATATATATATATATATTTGTATGTTAAAATTTAAAATATATAAAAAAAAAAATAAATATATAAAAAATTAGGGGGGTTAATATAAAATATTTATATTATTATATAAATAATATATATATTATATATAAAATTATTTTTAAAAAAAATATTTATTAAAATAAAAATAAAACAGAATTTAAATTTAGATATTAATTTATAAATTTTAAAATTTTTAAAAATTTTTATTAAAAAAAAAAATTTTTTATTTTAAATTATAATTTATTAATTTAATATAATTTTTTAATAAAAATTTAAAAATAAATAAATTTTTTTTAATATTTTTTTTTAATTTATTTTAAATTATATAAATATATTTTTATTGATGGATTTTAAAATAATAAATAATAAAAATTAAAATAAAATTAAAATTGGAGGGTTTATTTTTTTAAAAAAAAAAATTTTTTAAAAAATTTATTTTATTTTTTTCCCCCAAAAGAAAAAATTTTTACGTTTTTATTCGTTTTTGGGGTATTAAGGGGTTTTTTTTGCAGGGGTTTTCTTTTTTTTTATTGGAGTTAACTAATTAAAGTTAAAACAAAATTTTTGGTTTTTTTTTTTCTTTATGTAGTTTAGGTAAATTAGTTTATTAAACTGAAAATCAGGTTCATTATTTTTATTTTTTAATTTAGGTTTTAATTAATTATTTGGATTAGTTATTGGAAAATAAGGTTTATTAATATTATTATTTTTTTTCGTTAATTGGTTTAATGGTTAGGAGATTGGTTTTTCAATGGGTTATTGGGGGTTGGGGGTATATTATAGTTTTTTAATATTTGTTATTTTAATAATTTTTACTTATTTTATTTTTTATATTATTTTTAATTAAAATTATTTATTTATTATTATATAATTATTTAAAGGGTTAGGAAAAAGAGGAAACTTTTTAGGGGGGTTAAATAAAAAAACCAAAAATTACAACCCCCTCCCTAAAAAAGATATTTTTAAAATTATGAAGAATAAAAAAAAAAAGTCTTTGTCTATTTGAAATCTAATCTCTAACAAAATTTAAACCCCTAGTACTAAAACTGGTTTTTATTTTTAAAATTTTAAAAAATTTTAAAATTTTAATATTAAAAAAAATTAAATTTAAAAAAACCTTAAAATAATAAAAAATTTTAAATTAAAAAATAATAAAAAATAAAATAAAAAAAAATAAAACCTAAAAAATTAATTAAAAAATTATAAAAGAAAAACCTTTTTGAGATAAAATAAATTAATGAGAATAAAATAATAAATAATTAATAAATTTTTAGAAAAAAAATTTAACAAAAATAAAAATAAAAAAGTAGAAAATAAATTAAAATATTTTAATAAATTTTAAAATAATAAAAAATAATTTAATTAATTATTAAAAAAAACCCAAACCATTTAATTAAAATAATAAAAAAAATTTATATATAAATAATAAAAAAATAAAATATAACAATTAATAATTAATAAAAAATTAATTAAATAAAAAAAAGAAAAATTTTAAATTTAAAAATAAATTAATTAAGAAAAAAAAAAATTTAAATAAAAAATAAGGAAATAAATAAATAAAAAATTTTTAAAATTTAATTAACATAACAAACAGGAAAAAATTTTTAAAATTTTTTAATCAAGGTTTTAATTAATAGAAACCAAATTACAAACTTTTAATTTATAATTAACTAAAAAGTTTAAACCAAAAATTGAAATCTAATAACAAATAAAGTTTTTTAACCTAAAAAGGGAAATAAATTAAAAAAAAAATAATAAAAATAAATCTAAAAAAAAGCCCCCTCCAATATTTTAAATTATCTAAGTATTAAAAACGCAAAAAAATAAGTAATTAAACCTTTAAAAGTATGGGAGGTGGCCCAAAAAAATTTATTTTGGGGGTGGAGGTTTTTTGAAAAAAGGGGGGTGGGTTAATTAAAAATTTGGGGTATTTATGGTATTAGTGTAATAAATAGTATGGGTAATAGTAAATGGGTGGGAAGGTAGGTAAATGAATTACAATAATATTTAAAAATTTTTACAACAACAAAACTAAAAATAAAAATATAAAAATATTATAATAATTAAAAATAAAAAATAATAAAAACTAAATAACAACCTACAAAACCCCAACAAAAACAAAATTTAATAAATAACTACCTACTAAAACTGATACTACTAAAAAATTTATGAAATTTTTAGTAAATTTAACTATCTTTATAATTAATTATTCATAAAAATTAATAAAAAATTAAAATAATAAAAAATATAATTAAAAATTTAATAAAATAAAACAAAAAACCACACTAATAATATTTACCCCCTAATTATTTTTTTTTTAAAATATTTGATTTAAAATTCCTGACCCCCCCCAATCCAAACCCCAAAAACCACCCGCCCCCCCTCCCTAGCCAACCTAACCAGGACTAAGTTAAATAAGGTAAACCGGGCACCCAAAGGGGGGGGGGGAATAGGCTCCCAGGAAACCCCAATCTAACATTTTCCCAAAAAACACCCCCTTAAAACTAAATCAAAAAAAAAAAAAGAACATCCAAAATAAACAAAAAGGGGGAAAAGAAACAAAAAAAAAAGAAACAAAAAAAAAAAAAAACGACAAATAAAAAACAATGGGGAAAAATAACAAAAAAAAGGAAAAAGAAAAAAAATCACCAAAAAAGGGGAAACAAAAAAAAAGCAAAAAAAAAAAAAAAAAACTTAAAAAATAAAAAAAAAATAAAAAATAAAAAATAAAATAAAAATAATTAAAAAAAAGAACAATAAAAAAAAAAAATTACTAAATATAAAATAAAAAAAAAAATTAATTAAAATTAAATAATTTAAAAACGTAATAAAAAAAAAAACCCCAAATAAAAAAAAGAAAGAATTAAGAAAAAAAAAAAAAAAGAAAGGGGAAATAAACAAAAAAAAGAAAAAAATCGGGGAAGGGAAGGAAAAAAATTTTTGAGTTGATTAAAAAAAAACTAGAAATAAAAGAAAAAATAAAAATAATATAGGTAGTAAAAAAAAAAGAGAAAAAGGAGAAACATTAACAAAAAAATTTAATAAATTAAACAATATAAAAATAAAAAAAAACTATTCCAATAAAAATAAAATTTTTTTTTTTTTTTTTAAAAAAAATATAAAAAATAATAATAAATATAAAAGGGTAAAATAAAACAATACAATTTTAAAAAAATTTAAAAATTATAATAATAAAAACATTAAAAAAAATATGATAAAATATAGTAAATAACAATAAATGTAAAATTAAAATTATTTTTATATATCCTTTTAAAAGGGGAATTAATATAATTTATAAAATTTATTAATAACTAAACCTAATATAAATTAACAAGGAATATTTTCAAAATTGGGGTTATAATGCCCCTTAATTTCCAGTGTTAACGGAAAAAAACTTTTTCTGTTTCCCCAAAAAACAAAATAGAAAAAAAAATCAATTTCAAAAAAAATTAAAAAAATTTTCTTTTTAAACCCCTTGGGATTAGTCCCAAAAAAAGGGAAAAAAAGATAAAAAAAAACTGGGAAGGAAAAAAAAAAAAACAAAAAAAAAAAAAAAAAAAAAAATTTAAAAAAAACAAAAAAAAAAAACCTTAAAAACAATTTTTTTTTTTTAAAAAAAGGGGGGCAAAAAAAAAAAAAAGTTTTTTAGAAAAAAAGGGGAAAAAAAAATGAAAAAAAAAAAAATTTTTTTTAAATAAAAAAAGAAAAACATAACAAAACAAAATAAAAAATTGGGTTTAAAAAGGGTTTTTCCTTGAAAAAATGGAAAGGAAAACCAAATTTTTAAAAATTTTTCAAAAAAAAAAATTTTTAAAAAAATTTTTTTTTGGTAAAAAAAAAAAACTACCCCTTTTTTTTTTTTTTTTAAAATTTTTTTTTTTTTTTTTTTTTAAAATTTTTGAAATTTTTTTTTTTTAATTAAAAAATATTTGGATTTTATAACAAAAAAATCAAAGATTTAAAAAATTTTTTTATTAAAAATATTTTAAAAAATTTTAAAAAATTTGTGTTTGATTATTAAAAAATTTTATGGTTTTTTTTTTTTTTGGGGGGGAATAATAAAATAAAAGGAAAGAATTAAATAATTTTAAAATGGATAATAAAAAGGGGTAAAATAAAAATAAGAAAATAAATTTAAATTAAAAATTTAAAAATAAAAAAAAATATAATAATAAAAATATTTTTTATTATTATTTTAAAAGGGGTAAAAAGATTTTTTTTGGTAATTAAAAATTTAAATTTAAAATATTTTTTTTAAAAAAAAAAAAAAAAAAAAAAATTATTTTTTTTTAAAAATTTTTAAATATAAAAATTTTAAAAATTTATTATATTATTATAATAATAAAAAAAAAAAAAAAAAAAAAAAACCCACCCCCAAAACATATTTCTTTTATTAATTTTTTATCTTTTACTTTTTAAAAATTAAATAAAATTTGATTATTCCCAAAATATCTTTCTTTTAATTTTTATTACTTTTATATAAAATTTTTTATTATAATATTTTTATATATTATTATTATTTTTATATAATAAAATTTTAAAATATATAATTTTTTTTATTTTTTTTTTTTTTTAATTTTTTTATTTTTTTATTATTTTTGTTTTTTTCCTTTGTTTTTTTTTTATTTAAATTTCCTTTTTTTTTTCTTTTTTTTTCTTTTTAATTTTTTTTTTTGTTTTTTTGGTTTTTTTTTTTTGGTGCTTTTGGGTTTTTTGGTTAAAGTTAGGTAAAATAAAATAAGGTAGTTTGGTAGAAAATTGTTTAGTTATTAGAATGGGGTTTTTAGTTAAAAGGTTTAAATAGTTGAAAGTAAGGGGGGTATGTTAAATTTTTTTGGGGTTGGGGAGGTTGTTTTTTGAAAAAATGGGTGGGTAGGTTAGGTTAGTTTTGGGGGTTAGCTGTTGTTTGTTGGGTTGGGTTAGTTTAGTTATTTTTGGTAGTTATTTATTTTGGGTTGGGTTGGGGTTTTGGAAAGTTAGTTTTTTTTGGGTTGGGTTTTAAGGGTTTTAGGTTTTTGGAAGTTGGCTGGGCACCACGCGGGTAAGGACAGGTTCACCCGAGTAAGAAACAGCGACACCGGAGCGATCGGCATTAGTCGACACGGGCCCGGGGTCCCCTCTGGCATAGCCGGAGGGGCCAGCTTCGATACGGACTTCCTTTTAATCCTTTCCCTTCAGAACTGAGGAAAGAATCCCCGTGGATTTGAAACTTAGTTCATTTTAATAATCTATTTTTGTATTGTGGGGTTTTTTTTCCACACACACACACACACGCACACCACACACACCACCACACACAAAAATAACACACAACACACACACACACACACAACCCCCACACACAAAACACAACACAAATTTTTATTAAAATATATTTAATAAAATTAATATAATAGTTATAATTTTTAAAAAAAAAAAACAAAAAAGATATATATATATATTATATATAATAATATAAAAATATATATATATATAAAATTCATAATTATTAATATATATTGTATATATATAAATTTATATAATATTTATATTATATGTGTGTGGTGTGTGGTCGCGTTTGTTTGTGGTTGATATATATAATATTATATATATTAATAATAATTAATATTATATATATTATATATAAAATGAATAAAATAATTTTCGTATAAATGATTAATTATATTTATTTTTATAATTATTATTAAATTAATTTAAAAAATTTTTACTAATTATATTTAGGTACTTTTTTATTAAAATTTTAATAATTTAAACATTTTTTTTTTTTTTTTTAAAAACCCTTTTTTTGCTTAATTTTAAATTTAAAATTTTTTTATTAATATTTTTTATTATAATTTTTATATTATTATTATTGTTTTCGAAAAAATTTTAATATTTTTTATTTTTATTATTTAATTTAATATTTTTAATATTATAGTTTAATTGTAATAAATAAATTTTTTAAAAAATAAATACAATTTTAATATATATAAAATATATAATATAGATTTTTTTTTTAAATATATTTATATACAAAAAATTTATAAAAAAAACCAAAAGGAAAAAAAAAAAAAATTATATAATAAAAAAATAATAAATATTTTATATATTAAAAAAAAATATATATATATTTTATATATATATATATATATAAAAATAAAAAATTAAAAAATAGATAATAAAAAAATTATTTAAAAATTATATATTATAATAAAATATATAAAAAATATATTTAATAAAAATATATAATATATATAAAAAGATATATATTATATATATATATATATATATATTAATATAAAAATAAAAATTATATATATTTTATATACAAATATAAAAACAAAAAAAAAAATAAAAAAAAAAACAAAAAAAAAAAAAAAAAAAAAAAAAAAAAAAAAAAAAAAAAAAAAAAAATTATATATAAAAAAAAAAATAAAAAAATAATTTTTAAAAATAAAATAAAAAATAAATTATATATATATAAATATTATATATAAACATATAATAAAAAAAATTTTTAAAATATATATAAAATATATAAATATATATAAAATATATGAAAAATATATATTTATATATATATATATTAATTAAAATTTTTATTTAAAAAAAAAAAAAAAAATTTAAAAAATTTTTTAGTCTTAAAACAAGAAATGTATATATATTTGTAAAAAATATTTTTAATAAAAAAAAAAAAAAAACAAAAAAAAAAAAAAAAAAAACAAACAAAAAAAAAAACAAAAACAACCCAACACAAAAACAACATTTAATATACAAACAAAATATATATATATATATATATATATATTATATATTATATAAACTTAAAAAAAAAAGAAAAAAAATTTTATAATATATAAAAATATATATTTTATATATAATATAGATAATATATATATTAGTTTTTATATATATATATATAATATATTTAGGGTTTTTTCTTTTTTGAAAAACAAAATTTATTATTTATTTAGGGTTTTGTTTAATTTTTAATTAATTTATATATAAATATATATATCTTTATATTAAAAATTTATATATATATATATTTTATATATAAATTATTAAAATATGTATTTATTATTTTTATTTTTAATATTTTAATTATATATATAAATTTTCAATTTTGAAATTTTTTTTAATAGTATATTTTTTATATATTTTTTTTTTATTAAATTTTATATATATATATATATATTTTTATTATTATATATAATATATAAATTTTATATATATATTATTATATATATTAATTATATTTTTTTTTTTTTTTTGGGGCCCCAAAAAAAAAAATTTATATAATATATATTTAAAATATATAATAATTATTAATATATATTATATAATATTAAAAAATAATTAATATATATATTAAAATATATAAATATATATAGATATAAAAAAATATTTTTTATATATATATATTATATATATATTTTAATAATTATATTATATATAAATATAATATTATATATATATATAATATATATATATTATATATATATTTATTAAAAAAAAAAAAAATATTTTTTTAAAATTTTAAAATTTAAAAATATATATTTTTATATATTATAAATAAATAAAAAAAAAAATAAAAAAAATTAAAAAAAAAATTAAAAAAAAAAATATATATATATTATATATATATTTTATTAATTATATAAATATATAAAAAATATATATATTATTATATATATAAATTTATTAAAATTAAACAAATCTTTATTAGAGAGAAAATTAATTTAAATTAATTTTAATATTTAGATATTAAATTTAAAATTAATTTTAATTAAATTAGGTTAATTATTATTTAAATTTTTTATTTTTATTATATTTATTTTAATTTTTAATTTATTAAAAATTTTTAAAATTTAAAAATTTTATTATTTAAATTTTTTTGGAATTTGGGGAAAAAAAACCAAAAAAGGGGAAAAAAATGAAAAGTTGTTTGTTTTGTTTAAAATTGTTATTTTTAGGTTATTATTGTAGGAAAAAAAAAAAACCCCCAAAAACCCCAAAAACCCCCAAAAAAAAATAAAAAAAAAAAAAAAATTTTTATTATTATTTAATATTTTTAGTTTATATTTAGGTTACTTTTGTTTAAAAAAGGGGGTTTTTTTTAGTTTAGGTTATGTTAGTTAAGATTGGTTGGGTTGTTTTGGTTGTTTAGGGTAGGTTTAGGTTGTTAGGAAAGGTTTAGGGGAGGTTTAGGGAAGGGTTTGGTTAAGTTTAGGTTAGGTTTAGGTTAGGTTGGTTTTGGTTTGGGTTAAGTTTTGGCGGTTTGGGTAGGTTGGGTTAGGTTTGGGGTTGGTTTAGGTTAGGGTTTGGTTAGGTTTAGGGTAGGTTTGGGTTTGGTTTTGGTTGGTTTGGGGTTGGGGTTTTTTTGGTTTAGGTTTGGTTGGGGTAGTTTGGTAGGTTGGGGTTTGGTTTAGTAGGTTTAGGTTAGGTTTGGGTTAGGGTTTGGAAGGTTTGGTTAGGTTTGGGTTAGGTTTTGGTTTGGTTTGGGTTATGTTTGGTTAGGTTTGGTTTAGGTTAGGTTTTGGTTAGGTTTGGGTTTGGTTAGGAACCCTTTGGGTTTGGTTGGGGGAGGTTTTTGGGTTTTGGTTTGGGGGGGTTAATAGGTTTTATTCTTATTTTTATTTACACATTTTTATTTTTATTTAAAATTTAGGGTTTTTTTTATTAGGATATATAAAAAGTGGTTTGTAATTTAAATATTTTTGGGGATTTTATTTTGGTTTTTGTTAATTGGGGATTTAGGGTTTTTATTATTTTTATATTTGGTTTTGTTTAATAGTTTTAGGTTATTTAGGGTTTTTTAAAAGGTTATTTTTTTATTTTTTATTTAATAATTGGGTGGTTTTGGGTTGGTTTGGGTTGGTTTAGGTTGGTTTTAATATTTTTATTTTTTATTTTTTATTTTTTATTTTTTTAGGTTAGTTTGTGGTATTTTGTTTTTGTTTTTTTTTATTTAATATTTTATTTCTTTTTTTGGGGGGTTTTATATTATTAGGTTTAGGTTTTTTAGTTAGGTTTTTGGGTTTGGGGGGTTATTTGGAAGGTTTGGGTTTTTGGTAATGGGTTTGGTTTTGGAGGTTTTTTGGTTTGGGTTATATAATTTATACATTAAATTATTTTCCCAATTAAATTATCAAAAACAAAAATTACAAGTTTTTAAAATAATATCATTTTTATTATGTATTTGTATATTTAATTTATAGGTTTATTTTTTTATTTTTTTTTTAGTATATATTTTTTACTTATTATATAATGTTTTTTGTTAAAATTTGTATTTGTTATATATTAATTAAATGTGTTATAATTTTTTTTTAATGTAATTTTTTATATTATATTATAAATAAGGGTTTGTTTTGGGGTTGGGTTTTGGGTTTGGGGGTTTGGTTGGCTATTAAAAATAAATATTATTAATTTTATATTAATTATATTTTTTTAACAAAATAATAATAGTAATATATAATATTTAAAAAAAAAAAAAAAATAATATTATATAAAAATATAAAAAATAATAAAAATAATAATAAATTATATAATATATAATATATATCCAAATTTTATAAATTTTTATTACTTTTTAAAAATTATAAAAAATTTTTATATAAAATAAAAATCTTTACTAAAAGATCTAAATAATTTCCATTTTTTTTAAAATTTTTTCTACCTTTTTATAACATAAATTTATAAAATAACCAATAAATAAAATCTTTTTTTCATAGTATTGTATTTTCTATTACAAAAATTTTTTTTAAAAAACTTTACATCCAAATTTAAAAATATATACATAATTTTTTCTTTTTTTAAAAATTTATACCTTTTTAATTAAAATTTTAATTTTAATTTTTTTAAATAAAATTTTTTACATACAGTAAAAATAATAAATTTTAATTTTAAAATATAAAATATTTTTTAACCCCATTATAAATATTAAACCCCTTTAAGAAACAAAAAATTTTTTTGGCAAAATTAAAAATTGTTTTTTTTAAAAAAATTAAAAAATTAAAAAAAATTTTTAAAAAAATAAAAAAGAATTAATGTTTAAAATGTAATATAAAATTTTTTAACCCAAAATTTTCCTTTTCACCACTTTTACACCCTGTCTGTTAAAAAGAATTCGGTAAAAACCCTTTCCCCAATAAAGGAGATTAAATAATAAAAATTTTTCTCCAAAAGGCTAATTCCTTTATTTCCCTTTTGGTTTTGGGGTTTTTTTTTACCTTTTTTTTATCCAGGAACCAAGTTAACATAAGTACGTTTTCACTTTTACACATTATTTCCCAAAATTATTTTCTTTTTCACCCTTTTGTTATTTCTATTTTCAATTTTTCGTTTTTTTTTTTTTTTTTAAAAAATTAAAAAATTTAAAAAATAAAAATTAAAAAATAAAAAATTTTTTTTTATTTTTTCATTTTTTTTATTTATTTCTTTTTTATTTAAAAATTTTTTTAAATTTATAGTTTTTGTTAATCAAAAATAATTTCAAAAATTAAATAAATAGAATTTTAAAAATTCTTAAATTTGGTAAAACATTAAATTATTTTTCCCCTTCAAAAAAATATAAATTAAAAATAAAATTTTAATAATTTAAATTTTATTAAAAATTAAAAAAAATTTAATAATAATAATATAAAATAATATAATATAATAAATATAATAAAATTTAAAAATTTTTTTTTACTTTTTAAAAAGAATTAATAAATTTTTTAATTTTAATATAATAATAATTTAAAATAAAAAATAATAAAAAAATATTTAAAACATATTTTTAAAATTTTTTTCCTTTAAAATTTTTTTTTTTCCTTTTTTTTTTTATTTCACAAATTCCTGATTAAAAGATTTCTGTTATCTTATTTTTATTTATCCCATCAATAATCAAATTTTATATCATTATTTAAAAATTTTTTTCTATTTTGCTTTTTAGTTTTATTTTTCTTTTAATTTTTTAAAATTTTACAAAAAACACAAAATTTTTGAAAAAATTAAAAAAAAAAAAACTTTTTTTAATTTTTATTATTAAATTTTTTTAATTAATATTCTTTTTAGAATATTGTTAAATATTATTTTTTAAAATTAACCCTAAAAATAATAAGAGAAAAAAATAACAAAAAAAATAAATTTAAAAAAAATTTATAAAATTATTTATTATTTTTTTTATTAATTTTTATTTTTATTATTACGTTTTTAAAAAATTTTTTTTTCAATTACTAATAAAAATAATAAAATAATAAAAAAAATATAAATAATAATAAAATATTTAAAAATAATTGATAAAAATAATTAAAAATTTCAAAAATAAATTTTTTAATTTAATATTTTTTTTTTCAAAATTATAAAAACTTTAAATTCTATTTTAAATAAAAAATTTAAAAAAAAAAAATTTTATAAATTTTAAAATTATTTTAATAATTAATTGAAAAGATTTTTAAAAAAGGAAAATTTGGGGAAAAAAAAAAGGGTTTTTTTTACTCTTTTTAAAAAGGTTTTTTTTTTTTTTTTTTGGGTTTTTTTTTTTTCTAAAAAGGAAAAATTTTTTTTTTTCCCTTTTTTGACTTTTTTTTTTTTTTTTTTTTTTTTTTTTTTTTTTTTTTTTTTTTTTTTTTTTTTTTTTTTTTTTTTTTTTTTTTTTGGGGGGGGGGGGGGGGGGGGGGGGGGGGGGGGGCAAAAAAAAAAAAAAAAAAAAAAAAAAAAAAAAAAAAAAAAAAAAAAAAAAAAAAAA
>NW_023660633.1:0-15000 GCF_015228065.2 Penaeus monodon | reverse complement strand
GTGTAAAAAAGAAAGACTGTCATTTTGTTTTTACTTCGTGCCCTGCCTCGCCACTTGGCGTTTCCTCTCCGGGTGTTCGGGGACCTGGGGTGTTGGGTTTCCTTTTTGGGCTTTCGTGTTCACGACCCTGTATAAAACCCCGTCTGCCTACCTGTTTTGTGTTGGTGGCAGAGAGACGAGGCGACCGGCGTAAAAAATGGTGTCAGGAGGGGGATTTGTGTATTTGATCAGTGACGCCCCATTTTCATTCGCCCAAAAGTGGCGGCAGCCTGAGCGAGAGGAGGCTATGACTGAGGCGGCACGAGTGAGGTGAGCCGACCCAATGGACCTGATCACTGCCCGGGCCCGGGTATGAGGGGGGAAATGGCAAAAAGGGCAGAGAGCGGGCACAGGGGGACGCGAGCAGGCGCACCATCCGTCAATGCGGGCAAGGAAGGCAGAGGAACAGTTCTGCCAACTTGTTGGGTGCTACGAGCAATCTTGCATCTTTGAAGTGGAAACTCAGCAGTACACCAAAGGCCTGCAACCGTAAAGAGTGAACTGTGGAGGGGGTGCGACTCTGAAGGGCGGGGTTTTCGGGGCCCTGAGGGGGAAAGTGAAGGGGGAAAGGGGGCGTCCGGGGTAGAACGCTCCCAGCGAGAAGGCAGACGAGGTTCGGGCAACAATCCCAGAGTGTCAGGTTTACGGGGGTCGCCTGGGGTCCGTGGCGGGAAAACCCCCCAGGTCGCAGCGTCGTGTCGGAGCCAGTGGTCGCTGCAGAAGGCGGGGAAACCCTGGGAAACCGTCCCTTGGATATGGGGTAGCGGCAAACTCGGACCCGGTAAACCCCGCCTCGTTGCCTCCCTCCCCCCCTTTCCCTCCCCCCCGGCGTGTTAGTTCCGCACGCGTTTCCACCCCGCGCCCCTCGGCCTCCGACATTCTGTGAAGCGTAAGCTAGTTGAGTACACGAAAAGGGTGGCCTGGGAGGCTATGTCCCCCCAATTTGAAATACGGGCACCCCCCCCCCGGGCTGGACCCGGAAAGAAAAGGGCCCTCAGCTGGTAACCGCAAAGGGGGGCCCCGCGGTGGAAGTGTTGGGGCATCTGCCGCATCCCAACATGCCTCTTACCCCACGGGGGCGGGGGCTTTGAAACGCCTTTTGGGGGCACCCCCACCGGGCCGAGGTATATGGGGCCCCACTTGAAGAAGCGACTCTGGCATGGCGAGACATGTCCCGCTGGCGCAGGATGTGGAGGCGCTGGAAAGGAGTCTACCCTGCGGCTGCGAAGATATGATCGTGGTCTGGCCCCGATTTTTTTTGTTGACGCTTTGCGGGACAGCCTGAAAATCTCATTGAGGGGCACACCCTGGACCTGCAGGGGGCGCGGGCAAGGCCTTGGGTTCGAGGCCTTCCTGAAGGAAACCAGGGGCCTAGGGCCAGCTGCCGCCCCCCCGGACCCCCGGGCCCGGGAAAGGCTAAAGTGGAGAAGGTAGCTTTGAGGAAGGGGGGGCCCTGCACTTTCCAAGGCTTGTTTTGGGGGCTGCAGTGGGGAAAGGGGCACAACTATCTGTCAAGGGAGCGGAAACACGTCCTCTCAACGGACGGATTCTGATGCCTTCCAGCAGTGCGCAAGGACGTGGGGGTAGGGTCCCATCCGAGTGCATGTCCTAAGGCAAAGGAAGTGGTACAGGCGGAAAACTGGGACAGCTAAAAGGGGGCCAAAACCCCACCGTCCTCGGGTTTCCGGCCCCGCTTGGGGTAAGCGCCGTCGAACCGCACGATGCGGTGGAGGGCTAATAATGGAACCCATGCCGCCTGACGTGGCACTGGGGCTGAAACCCTAGTGGGGGCCTGATTTTTTGGGCCACTATGCGACTTCCAGACGCCCCACAGGGGGTGGTGGTGCCCAGGGGGCATTTGGCAGCCAAGGGGCCAGTGGAGGCTCTATTGGCGTGGGCAGCAGGGTCACGGCTGGGGGTGTATGTGGCCGTCTGGACAGCACTGCTTGCGGCCTTCTACCTGACCAGAGTAGGCGGTGTCGCCCTTGGAGGGAAGCGGGTGGGAGTGCAGGGTAAAGATGTCCCCTTTGCTTCCAGAGGTTGGCGTGAAAGGGGAGTTAGGGGTGAGCGACTGCACCTTGCCCCCAGGACAGATCTATACCCGTGTCGATGTCAAAGTGAGCGGGGAGAAAGGGGGGCCTCGTGGAGCCCATCCAAAACTGCCTGGCTGATGGCGTGCGGTTGGGGGGACCCTTGTTGGACCAGGGGGGGGGTTTTATTTTACAGTTTTAGTAGCAAAACTTCTCTGATAAGGACCTGAAGGTGCCAGCTGTGCAAAGCTGGGCACTTGTGAGGAAGTGGAGCGCCGAAAGTCGTCGGTGAGCGAGGAGTTGGTTGGGTGTGGGGCCGTTGCCTGACTTCCTCGAGGATTTGGGCGCCCCGGGCTGGGCGTTACCATGGCCGGAAGCTACTCCGGGGGCCATGGTGAAAAAGAAGATGACTTTAGCCCCAGTACGGCGATGAGGACGTGGCAACCTGCCGAGGGGGGACGAGCATTTGGAGGGTGAGGGCGATGCGCAACGTCAATGGTGACCATGAGCCGGGTTTTGGGGGGCAGAAGATATCCCTCGGGTGCCACTGCCAATCTCCCGCCGCCCACTCCTCCGCCAGAGCGCCCAAAGAGAGAGCGAAGAAAGCCGCGCTGGATAAGATTTTTGTGTTTCTGAGAACTGATTTTTTTTAAATTTTTTTCTGTAGTTTGTTCAGGTTTGGTATTCGAGCAGAGGGGTCGTCTGTTTGATGGGGGGGGATAGTGCTACCCCTGGGGGTTTTTCGGGACTGTCGAAACAGGGTTTTAAACATAAAAGGAACCTGGGAAAACATACGCAGCTGGCTTGAGCGGGGAAAAACCCAAAGGAGGGGTTGGGTGCCCTCCTGTAAAACCTCGTGTGTGCCCTTGTGACCTGATATAATTTTGTGTTGCCCTTTTATAACAGTTCGTGCGTGGACATGCGGGTTTTTTCCCCCTGTATTGTGCCTATAAAAAATGTACGGTAAATAACTTGTTAAATAAAGGAAAGACTGCATTTTGTTTTTTCTTCGTGCCCTGCCTCCCCTCTTGGCTTTCCTCTCCTGGTGTTTGACGCTGGGGTGTTCGTCCCTCTTGGAGCTGTTCAGTTTTCACGACCCTGTGGTAGCACCCGTCTCCCTACCTCCCTTGTGTTGGTGGCAGAGAGCGAGGCGGTCGGCGTAACATTATTATTTTTATTATTATTGCTCTGTAAGTGTTTAGCCAAAAGGAGTCTTTTATTTAGCTTGCGGCTTACCTGTTTTCACCTTTGCTTGAATTTGGGGGGAAAAGGGTTTTCTTTACTAATGCTATGAAATCGATGGTGTTATTTTGTATAGACATTATTATTATGTTACTGATCTTGGTACGAACAATATAAATTTTTTTCGAAAAACGGGAAAAGGGAAAACAGACAGATAGGTAGTACTTGCAATTCCCCTCATTATGACTTGTAAAGTGTAGCCTTCTATTGTAAAAAAAATAATAATAAAAATATAAAAATTAAATAATAAGAAAACTCACAGTGAGAAAAAATAAAAAAAAAAATGTATCCCCATGCCATGCCCATGGGTTTTTTGGGTTAAGAAATGTAACATTACTTTTTCCAAAACAATTTACTGATACTTACCCCATATAAGTCAAATTTTTTTCACTACCCAATTCTTTCGTATTGTATATATAGTGGGATTTTTTCTGTTTTGTACACCTCCAATGGTTCGAATATTCAGTACTAATATCGGAATAAAAATCAATACATTTATGCAATGTTGCATAATAATTTCCACAAAAAATAAGATCGTCAGGCAAGTTTTCTTCTTTGGGGCAATTTAAATGAAAGCCTGGGATATATAAAACTGAAAATATTTAAAGATGCTATACCATTCATTAATTTTGACTTATACAGGGGGGTTTTCCGAGGAATTACTTCCGCATACGAAATGCAAAAAGGGGGGGATAGCGCAAACTTGGGTTGGGTTGCCATTATTTCAGGAAAAACAGAGGGGTCAAATTTACAGGTATCTACAAATTGCAGTAGAAATTAATATTCACAATAAAAAAAGACGGGCATCATAATAATATCAACTTAGATAAAAAAAAGGGTATCATTGTAAAGTTTTGCAGTAGAAGTATCATGTCTATTTTTTATTTTTACGAACAAAATAGTTGTTTTTTAATGAAATTTTCATGTAAACTTTTAATCCCCAAAAAATTATAAAAATTGTTTACTTACATTTTCTGTTCAGTTTTCTTCTATAAGTGGCAAGCTCTCATTTTGAAATTATGTTCTTTTTTTTTTGTTAGGAGTTTACTATCTTCCAGATTTGTGGATTGATATCCCCTCTGAGCTGGGAAAACCGGTCAAAACGGCATCAAATCTCTCAACAAAACCCTTGACAGCCGTTCCCGCTCAGGGATTACACTAACATCCCATCGGGGCTGAATATTTTCCGAAAATCTGGGCGAGAAACCCGGGAAATCGCACTATAGTAGTGTCCTTAAAGTATGATCTGGTTTCGAGTTCATGTTCATTCACAGATATTTTTTACTACAACTTCGTTCTACTACCCGGGTTTTTTCCGCGAAGTTGGTACTGTATGTGCAATATGTGGGCATATTTTGACCATTTAAAAACTAAAAAGCCATGAGGTGCAACAAACAAAACCATACTACTAGGAAAGCAATTTCTTCAGTGATTTTTTCCAACAAAAATTTAGGTGCATATATATATTTTAACTACTCCTAGATGTTTTTGTTTTTGAACCAAAAGATTCATAATCTTTAAAAAATGGGATGTTGATTTTTTTATGATAGTAACGGTATTCATATGCGATTTTAAATTTTCAAGTGTTTATATCTAATTATTTTTAAATCTCCTGACAATTATATTTGGGTTAAATTTGAACATCATGATTACACATTTGCTTTTAATGTGCTAATCCTTGTAAGATAAATATCTATTTCTTCACGAAAAACCTTTCTTGCTCTTAATTTATCGTTCTAGTTTTCCCCAGCCACCTTTTTTGGGTTTTTACTGGGTGACCATTTATACCTAACTCGGGTTTCCCTTAAAAACGCAAAAATTTTTCGCCTTTTACAAAATTTTTCCCGTGGAGGGAACAATTTAGTGTCTTATTAAATTTTTAAATTTTATACCCACTTGGGTGGGTTCATTAAATATATGTTAAGACATATACATTTGATCTAATGTATATGTTAAAGGGGGATTCATTTTCTAAAAACCTTTTTTAGAATCCCTTCCTTTAAAGCTAGCCCCCTAAAAATTCATACATTTTTCATTCTCATCTAAAACCCACTCTTAAAGTTTTAGGAAGTGTTAAATTATTTTTCTAAAGGGAAAAATAACAATTCTTGAACAAAAGTTACCCTCAAATTGATACAAAAAATTTAAAGCAACTACGATCAACAACATTTACAAAAAAGGAAAAAAATCAAATGTTTTCTTATATATTATGGTAGTTTATAAAAAAAAAAAACAAAAATATAAAAATAATAAAAATAAAAATAAAATAGTTGTCAATGTCTTGATTTGTATTTTTTCTGCAACGGCCCCTCCCCAATGTTCAGTAACTGGATGCAAATTAGGATTACAAGATCTGTATGTCCGGTATGTAAAAAAAATAATTTACGAGAATAAATAATAGCCCTCGACATTTTTTCTTCTTTGGTTGGTTTATCATATATGTAATGGGATATATCAAACCAAAAGCTTTTAAGAGATGCACGCCTTTTAAAGAATTTTTCTCTCGCCAACCTTAAGAGAGCTAGTTCAAATGTAATACTTTTGTATAACGATAGTAAAAAGGGGATCGGATTTTGTATAACGATATGTAAAAAAGGGGATAGCGGATATTTGTAAACGTATGTAAAAAGGGGGATAGCGCGAACCGCCCCCCCCTAACAAAATTGCGCACTCGATTAAACCACATTTGGGGTTAATCGAAAGGGTCCGCCCCCGGGAGTGCAATGGTGAGCCCCCTTGGAAACCCCCTTTCATGATCACGGTATCTCCTGGCCAGGTAAGTATGCTAAACAACCCACCGCCGCCCCACGCTCACCTTACTGAGAACCCCCGCGCTCTATAACACCTAATACAAATATAAAAATTAAACTTTTCTTTTGCGAAGTTTCTACTAGTGAACTACACTTATTTCTTTTATAAACTGTATTTGGGACAAAGTTCAATGTCAACAATCCTTATTTTTCCTAAATTTAGTATATAAGCTTTTTTCCCGCTGTACTTCCGTTATGCTACTTTATCATCTCCGTGACTTTTTGGCAATTTTCGTAGGGGCTATATATAATATATATTATATATAATTTTTATATATAATATAATTTATATATATATATATATATATATATAAATTTTGTATATATTATATATATATATATATATATATATATATATATATATAATATATATATAAACCCCATATCACACCACACATATTCATCAACCCTTCTAAAACTATAAATAAGATGATACCATGTACAAATTTTGTAGAAAAGTATATTAACAGTATAAATGCACACAGGGGTATGCATTTTTAAATTTGGTTATATTACGTTTGACTAAAATCAAATATCCAATACTCTCTCTCTCCCTCTCTCTCTCTCCTCTCTCTCCTATATATATATATATATATAAATATATATATATATATATATAATTTATTTTATATATATATGCATAAAAGTAAAAAGATATAGAATGTTTACTCAAGTATACCCAGAAAAGAATCATTTTCTTTTGTTTAAGGGTTTCCCTATATATTATTTTTATAATAATTATATATATATAATATTATATATTATATATATATATAATATATATAAATATACTTTTTTTGTATAATGCAAATAAGAAAATGTAGAAAGTGTTTGTGTGGGGTGCGTGTTAGTGTGTGCGCTTTCGTTTTTCAGTACATACATCAATGGACGTCAGTGTGTGCAGATATACGGGTCTAAATTTTATATACGTAGAACCTTGGGCATATATAATATTGTGTGTGTGTGTGTGTATGCGGCAATTTCTGTGGGGGTGAAAGTTGCTAAAAAGCTACAAGTATTTTTCCGATAAAATTATCCTTGTAAATCCCCCCAATAGTTTCTGGGGAATTTTCAACAGGAACATTTTCATATGCCAAACAAAATTTCAATAACTTCCAAAGTCATTCGCTTAAAACCTTTTACTATAAAGAACTCACTAGCAAATCTTCAGAAAAATTTTTTCGACCGACACAAACCCTTTTTTCTATCGCTTTTCGGCCTTTGGCTAAGATCAAAATGTAGTTCTGTTCTTATCACTTAATATCTATACGATCCCCATTGGGGTCTACGATATTAAACGATTTTTGAAAAAGGCTAAGTCTAGGGCTTGCTCCACCTTTGCCGCGGATCGGCCCGGGATTGCAGTACCTCCGGGATTTGGGCCCTCCTCCGGGGAGGGTATCATTAATTATTTTATTTGCAAGTAATAACAAACATTAAATTAACCCCTTTCTTAAAAGATGGTATTACACTGCTTCAAGAAAAAATTTACTTCAAGGTTACCTTTCTGCAAATAAAAACCGAAAATTTAAAAGATTTTTGAGAAATGGCCACTTTTGCAGTACCTCCTAACTGATCCAATCTCTCTGGGAAACTATTAAATTTAAAAAAACAATCAAATAGTTCGAATATCACGGGAAGGGTACAAACACATTCACTCCAAGTGTGTAAAACACCATGCCGTCCCCCTCCCTGTGACACCTTAGGTATACTTTTTGGGATCATAACTATGAATTTTTTCATTCATTATTAAACACGATTGCACCTTTACATTTATTGACTTTGGTGTTACCGAACATTAAATAACAAAGGGGGGACAGGAAATCGAGTATAATATTTACTGGTGGCAAAACTAAATAGTGGCATCAAAGTAGACAAAGCAAAAATGATTATATCTAATAGTTTTTTTTTGTAAAGAAAGCACAAAAGTACTACATCTGCGGCAAAAATTTAAATTTCTTATTTTTAAAAAATGGTTTAAAAAACTTTAAAATGATGAAATTACATTAATAACAAGTACTGCACTTCCTATATTTTTCGGCAACACATTGAAATTTTAAATTTTTTTTTCTTAACAGTTTTTAAAATTTAACCCAAACGGGACGGTGGAAGATTACATGCCATACCCCTGTAAAACAAGTTTTATTTTTAGTAATTTCACAGATGGCTCTAAATGCTTAATCACCAAAGGGGTCATCATTAGTCATACCTAGCTCACCTGTTTCCCTTTTCATTGACTTTTTAAAAAGGGTCTTTTGCATTATTCATTGTCTTAAAAAGTTACCAAGATTTCAAAAACGTAATAACCATAACCCATTTAAAAATAAAAACGCTTGATATAAAAAAAAAAAATTTTATTAAAAGAAAAACCTTTTTCTCGCCCTTTCAAAAAATGGGAAAATAGGGTCGGTCAAAGGCCATGTGGAACCATCGGTATGTTAAAAAAAAATAATGGGACAGACTTTACACTTTGGTGGGTTTGGGGTTTAAAATACTTCTTGTGGATTGATATTCAACCCCTCACAACGGGCTCAAAAAATCTCAAGCACAACACTTTCGTCCGCTTTTTAAGCTCATAGGGTTACATTAACAGTCCTCATCTGGTTAAATTTTTCCGAGGACTTTGGGGAGAAACCCGGCAATCGCACTTTTAAGTGATCCTGTAAAGTATGATAATACTAACAATTTCAAATCAATGTCACCCATTTAACTTTGGGCTTTATTTTACTACACCCAAATTTTCCATTTTTCCCATTGTTATATGAATGACGAAATGTGAATTTATTGCCATATATAAAATGCTTTCATGCCTACACCCAAAAATGGTAGGAAATGTAAAGTTTATACTGTAATGGTAAAAAAAGTATCAACTTTTTGAAAAAAAATAAAAATAAAAAAATATAAAAATAATAAAATAAAATAATAATAAAAGTACCATGAAAAATAGACTAAACTAAACTATATGTACTATAATCAATTTCTTTAAGAACACTTTTGGCATAAATGCTTAGTTAAAAATAAACATCAGACTAAAATTTGCTTTAAAACATGCTGATTACTGAGGATACCGCTGATGCTGTCCGAACATACTGAAAAGTATAGTGAGTAACCAATGAATCAGTAGGGGACCTCAAATCTCGTGGGTTTTGCACACACATTCTGGTGGAGAGTTTTTTGGGGTAAGCAAACTTCCTGCTCAATGATCCCTAGGGTGTTGTGCCCCGATCTCGAAACAGGGGAGATTTTTCAAAGGAAATTTTAAAAAAGTGAGTGGGGCTCTAAGCTTTTCTGCAGAAAAATTTTGACAGGGGAGAAAAATGGGTGTACCAGTAGGATCCGGGATAAAATTTAATCAAAGATTTGGGGCCCAGGGGTGGAATGGCCAGTCAAAGCAAAAACAAGTGTTCAAGAGGAAAAAGGGCCCCTGTCTTCCGAGATGCGGAGTTTTGCTAGCTGACTTCCTCAAAAGCAAGAAAACAATTTCATCGCTTTTTGAAGTGATTTGAGATAACTGTCACAAAAAAAAAAAAAAAAAAAAAAAAAAAAAAAACCCTAGAAAGTTTCATCAAAACATTCTCTTCCACCCACAATGCACCCGCTCTTTGGGGCCCCGGTAAAAAAAAAATTAAAAGTTGTGCTACCTGAATTTTAATGGGAAAACGCTAACATCCACCTTACAGCCCCCAATTTTGCCCCTTTCTTTCTGTTTCCAAACTTTAAAAAAAAAATTTGGAAGGTACCATTTTCCCTCGGTTGAAGATGGAAAAGAGCTGCTAACAAAAAAAACAATAATTAGATTGACCTTAAATGATTAAGGGCCTCTAAGCTTTAAAAGGCCTTAAGGCTGGGATCAACGCTGCAGAAGTGTATTGACCTGAAACCCAGCATAGTTGAAAAAAAAGCATCATAAAGAACCATTTTTTTTATGCTGTTCTTTTTTTTACAAACTTTTTGAAGCCCCCCCGTATATAAACATATAAAAGCACAAAAAGAAATTAAAAAAATTGAGACATTTCAAAATTTTTTCTCATATAACAATAACCCTATATATGTATAAAATGTTATATATATATATATATATTATATTTATATAATATATATAATATTATATATTTTTTTTGTATGTGTAGTAATTATATATATACATATATATACATTGGCTTTACTTTTTTTTTCTATTAGCTTTTGTCTGTCAATTGTGGGGCTGCAAAGAATAAAAAATCCCTGAATCAGGGATAAACTTTTTGGGTACCAAGGAATGAGCTAAACCTGGACAAAAACAAATCTTCTTTTGAAGCGAACACCACTTTTGAATTTGTTAAAAGGTTAGTTAAATGGGGACATCCAGTTTCAAAAATATGTCTTAAAGCTGTAAAGGCCCTCCACAGGAGGGGAAAGTCAATGAAGTCAAGATTTCCCCATACATTTACTGGAATAGAACCAAAAAAAAATAGTCCCCTTTTTTGAAAAAGTATCTGGACTAAATTCCCCCACTAGAACATTAAAATGAAAAAGGGAGCACTCCCCCCCCCCCCCAAACCCCCCCCCCAAACCCCCCCCCCCCCCCCCCCCCCCCCCCCCCCCAAAATTTCATACAAACCGAACCCCCCCAAAAATTTCAATTTTATGGTCCCCATCCAAATACCAATAAAACAAATTAATATATTTTTATATTGCAGCCAGTGGGTCCCTTTTCTCTTCAAAACCTGTGTTAAAACCCTGAAAAGGATGACCTGGGCATGTGGAAAAATGAAGGACCTGGCAAACATGACGCACTGGCTTGAGCGGAGGAGGGAGGAACGCCCAAAAGACCGATTGGGTCTGCTCCTGTGAGACCTTGTGGTGCCTTTGTGACCTGATAAACTTTGTTTGCCCTGTTTTAAGCTGTATCGGCGTGTGACTGCTGGTTTTCCCCCCCGTATTGTGGGCCCATAGAAAAATGTACGGGGAAAAAACTTTTGTAAAAAAAGGGAAAAACTGTCATTTTGTGTTTATTTCGTGCCCTGCCTCCCCAATGGCGTTTCCCCTCGTGATGTTCTGGGCGCTGTGGGGGCTCGGTGCCTCTTGGAGCGTTTGTGTTTTACGACCCTTGGATGACGCCGTCTGCCCAGCCCGCCCTTTTGTTTGGGGGCAGAGAGACAGGCGGTCGGCGTAACACATTATACGTGAGGGAGAGAACAACAAAAAACCGGGAAAAGGAAATATGAGATATACAGTAGGATCAAATTTCACGGAAAGGGGATTTGGGGTTCCCAAAACCTGTTTGCAAATTTTAACTTTTTAATCTTTGGGAAATTGTTTGTCTTTTTATCACCCTTCCTGATATATAACAAAACTTAGTCGTATTACAAATCCTGGTTTTCTAACCTAGTCTAGGATTTTTCCCGTGACTAGTTTCTGCGTTTGTTAAAAGAATTTTTTAAAATTTAAATTTAAACTAGTATGTATCAGTTTTTCCTTACTAAGTATAGTTGATCAGCAAACGTAACCCTGTACCAGACCGTCTATTAGCACGATGTATTAACTATATTTTCGTTCAAAGCGTCAACGAATCCCAACTTTTTTCTACTAAGCCCCTTTTGCATAGCCACTCTTAGCTTGCCCACACTGGGGGTTTTGGAATGAGGGGAATCATTATCATCAACAAGATACTACATTTTTTTTTGTATTATGATCATAATATTATTACCAAAAATCATTGATATGATGCTAATTATGATTCACATTTACATTTAATGCATCCTTATTACCCCTTATCATGACAATAGACTATGTTAATACAGTAAATAAAAACAAAAAATCATAAGTACAAAAACAACTCAAATGATTGATAATAATAACAACAAAAAGCGGAAAATGGTTTTGAAAACACTCAAAGGGTTTTAAAATTCAATAAAAGTCTTTTTGCTTGTGGTTAGCTATATCTCTACTCTGTGCAAAAGTGCGTAGAATGAAACACATTGAAAACCATATCAAAATTATATTTCTAAAATTTTTTCATACTGCTTTAAACCTTTATTCTTTACAGAGTTGCACAGCTCGATAATTATCAAAGTTTGTGGGAGATGCAAGAAAGTGGTAACATAGACTTAGATTGCCAAAACTCCGTTGTGATTTATGCTTACATTTCAAGCAAACTCAGTTATCACTGGAATGCATGGCTGAAGTTTGAAACAAAGTAAATCCGCATTATATTGAATGTATAAAAAAGCGAGCCTGACACAAAACTGGCTAACGTTTGTCAACCTTTGCCAAAGATCATACCAGTTTAAAGCACCGCTTTTCGTCCGATCAGCGAAGTTAAGCAACGTTGGGGCTGTCGTACTTGGATGGTGACCGCCTGGGGAAAACCCAAAGCTGTTTTGGCATTTTATTACATATAATAATTATGTTTTGCATATTTATTCAATTTATAACAGCTCTTCTTATATTTGTATAAAGTAATCAACTGAAATTATGCTTCGGTCAATGGGAAATAGAGTACAAGTTATCGCCGTCGGAAAGAAGGCAGAAAACGAATAGGATGAATTAAAGTAAATTCAATTCTGCATTTTTAAACATTTTAAATTTCCAATTCTAAACAGATTTTACTTATTTTTAGGAATATACTTGGACCTGTAATAATACTGATTGTCTTAGTAAGAATAATCTTAGCAGTGGTATCTACAAAAGAACAACAGGTATAAAAGGAATGCAATAATGATAATAAAAGAAGAAAAAATCACGATAAAGTTTTACCAATATATTTGGCTTCAGTTTAGAAGCTTTAGTTCTGTATCATTCCTTGTAGACTTCCAGGGCAGAAAAAAACGGTAAAAAATGACTGTCGTCTGTGTAGTGACTAGTGAGTCTAAAGGAAACTTAAATGCATAAGGGTATTGCCATAGCTACACAGACCGCTAACAATTATATCACGGTGAAAGCACCACTTCTCGACTCCGATCAGCGAAATTCAATAACGTTGGGTACTTGGATGGATGATTGCTTGGGAACTCCAGATGCTGTTGGCATTTTGTTTGTATGTTCATAAGAGAAGTGTTTCACTTGCTAAATTTAGAAGACTCCACATGGGCTGCCAAAACTACCTAGATTCCGTAAAAATTCCCACAGATCACTATATATATATATATATATATATATATATATATATATATATATATATATATATATATATCTCATGGTGAATTAGTATTACTAACCACATAAAAAGGTTATTTTAGCTTACTTAGGTATAGTTAAGATCATATAATTAATACCATTTGTTTTTACCATGGTCTTAGTTTTTTCGCGGCGGAGTATTCTCGACACTCCACCCGGAAACTCATCCTCAAACCCATTTTTCTTCGAGTGTTAGCAAGCTAAGAGTGGCTTTGCGAAACGGCTTTAGTACAAAAACAGGATGAACGAGCACTGAGGCACTGAGCTGTAAAACGATCAGTTGTTACACCGTGCTAATAGACGTGTCTAGTACAGGTAATTACGCTTTGATGGTCAGTGGTCTGTCTTCAATGCATTCTTAATAAGAAAAGTACATAGTGTATTATTTGGGATAAATATATGTATGTGTATATATACATGTATATATATATACACACATACATATATGTATATATATTATATATATATATATATATATATATATATATATATATATATATATATACATACATACATATGTGTGTGTGTGTGTGTGTGTGTGTGTGGACAGAAACCCAAATCATTGTGAAAAATACCTGTTCTCGGTTAGAAAACTCGGGATTAGCAACATCAATTAGGAATTTGTTTTATAGTGTTTTTAAGTATGAGTTGGTGACAAAAAGATTAAAAATGTACAAAATTATTGAAAACCAGATGCTATTGATATATTGTTATATATGCTGTATGTGTTTTACAGTTCTCAAGAGTTTACAGCAGTTCCTTATATATTTGCACAAAGAACTTATGCTTCAGTCATAGCAAACCAATAAAAGTAAATTTACCGTTGCAAAGAGCGGGAAGGATAGACAGAAAACAGACAGAAGAAATTTAGTGGTAGTGGTAAATCCATTAATAACAATAATAACAGTAATATTTGCAAATAAAATTATATAAGTAAAGATAATGCTACGCCAGTGGGTCTTTGTCTCTGTGCGAAACATGTGTTACCATGAAAAGGATGACCTGGGCATGTGTTAACATGAAGGGACCTGGGCAAACATGACGCAGCTGGCTGTGAGCGGAGGAGCGGAGGAACAAGCCGAGGAGACGGAGTTGGGTGCTGCTCCTGTGAAGACCTCGTGTGTGTGCCCTTGTGACCTGATATAACTTTGTGTTGCCCTGTTATAAGCTGTATCGTGCAGTGTGACATGCTGGTTTCCCCCTGTATTGTGCCTATAGAAAAGTGTACGGGTAAATAACTTGTGTAATATAAGGAAGACTGTCATCGTGTGTTTATTTCGTGCCCTGCCTCGCCACTTGGCGTTTCTCCTCGTGGTGTTCTGGGACGCTGTTGTGCTCGGTGCCTCTTGGAGCTGTTCAGTGTTCACGACCCTGTGGTTAACACACCGTCTGCCTAGCCTGCTTTGTGTTGGTGGCAGAGAGAGACGAGGCGGCGTAACAAATGGTGTCAGGAGTGGGATTTGTGGATATTTGATCAGTGAGAGCGCCGATTTATCATGTCGTCCAAAGATGGCGGCAGCCATGAGGGAGAGGAGGCTATGACTGAGGCAGGCACGAGTGAGGTGAAGCCGAGCCAGATGGACCTGATCACTGCATGCTGGCCGGTATGAGGAGGAAATGGCACAAAGGGCAGAAAGCGGTACAGAGGGCACACGAGCAGGCGCCATCTCGTCGAGATGCAGGCAGGAAGGCAGAGACAGTTCTGCCGACTTGTGAGTGCT
>NW_023660632.1:15000-18949 GCF_015228065.2 Penaeus monodon | reverse complement strand
CTATGTACAGTTGCGGAATATATTTCAGTACACATGCGGGGTCCCAATCTTGTACATCTGGCAACCACTCGATGCAAACATAACGTAAATAGTAGTTTTATGAATGAGGCGAGAACCCTGGGTTGTTTGTAACAAAGAGCGGGATTGGTAGAATATAAATAGCCAATAAGTGTATTAACATCTATTTTAGAAACGAGATAAGCATATAATATTCAGTTTTTTTCTTTTTTTTCAAATAAGTGGTTGCAAAACATGCAGTATCCATTATCGCTAGCTTTATAGGGGAATGTTTTTACAAATGCGATTTTTTGGAGTTGTTTATCGAAATGGCAAGGCTTAAGGAGGTAAGGCGACATTCCCCCTTTATTTGAACACAGCAATTAACAATGATATTTGCATTTGAATGTAGAAAACGCCTCATACTTCAAGCATCCATGCATGGCAGCTAAATCAAATAAAAATCTGCAAATTCGCTGAGAAGTTAGCAAGTGCGTCTCGAAGCTGCACATCTAGTAGCAGCTGATCGAACTAATGAAGTCAGACTTCTCTTTTCACCCAAACAAAACACATTTTCAATAAACAGAAAACATACTACGTTATATTTTCCATTATGTAACATTACATGAACGCAAAACGGCATTATGGGTATGGAGAATATAAAGACACTTTACCATTGTGTGTGCACGCATATGTGTGTGTGTGTGCGTGTGCGTGCGTGCGTGCGCTTGTTTCAACTCAAGCAACTACAAATTAGGTGGTTTGAAGGAAGGGAAATAATCTTACTTCCATTAAGGATGTTCTATGATATCTAATATCTTAAATGTTTTCACATTTATCCAGAGGGAGTGGGTATATGTTGCTCTCTACTTTTGTTATGTCATATTTGTAATTTTTATTCTATCGTTTGTCAATTCATTTTTATCCATTCATGTGTAAATGTCATTAAATTTGCATATTTATCTTCATTGCAAGGTCAAAGTTTATATATTCTCTTCATAAGTTTACAAAAGCATAATTTCTTGTTATATGTATTAAATGTATTAAATATCCTTGGCTTTAAAGAGTATTTTTTCATACAAGATTTCTTGGAATTATTTGATTACTGAAATGGAAACACCTATGGAAGTGGGCTGGCGTTTTATTCCACAGATGATTATAGCTGCACATTATTTACACTTATAAACGCTGCTTTCAATAAAAAGTATGGCAGCTGGAAGAAATAAAATATGCAAATTCGGCGAGAGCTTTGCAACTACTCGTTACTCTAGAAGCAGCTAATTGAACAAATAAAGTTAATTATCTTTGTCAGATCCAAACACTGATTCAGAAGAAAAAAATGTTACCTCATAACCTTCATTATAAAACATTAACTATACACAAAATTAAGAATACGGTGAATATATAAAGGTTTCATCACTGTACGCATGTGTGCGTGTTGAGAAATTTGAGATGCTGACCATTTTCAGTTGTTTGACTACTAGTATGCGTAGCGATTTAGAATTAGAGTTTTGCATTTCAAACATTTTGAACAACGTTCAGCGAAAAGTAACATGTATGTGCTTACTGGAATACTATCTTGCTTTGTATGAATTGACTAACTGGTAAAACTCTTATCTTTTTTTAAAGATATTTAGTTGCCTTTTTACTTTTAAAGAACAGTAATATGTATAAAAAGAAGGCAAATACTGGGGAAAATCATACTAACAGGAACAATACATGTTTATTAAAACGTTGTCCAACTACCGTTTTTTTTTCTACAACTCCTCGTAGCCTCCCCAGGGCATAGGTTTATATACAGTTCCGGTTCCGGAATATTGAGAGCGAAAACCATTATCAGAAGTCAGCACAAGATAAAGTATATTCGTGATGAGCAAAACGAATCATACATATATATATATAACTCATCTAGTATATAATTGTGCACACACACATGCGCGCAAACAGGCTCACACACACACACACACACACACACACACACACACACACACACACACACACACACACACACACACACACACATATATATGCATGCACACACACAATGGTAAAGCGTCTTTATATTCTCCATACCCATACTGCCGTTTTGGGTTCATGTAATGTTATATAATGGAGAATATAACGTAGTATGTTTTCTGTTTATTGAAAAGAAAAGTCTGACTTCATTAGTTCGATCAGCTGCTAGTAGATGGTGCAGCTTCTTGAAGCACTTGCTAACTTCTCAGCGAATTTGCAGATTTCTATTTGATTTAGCTGCCATACATAGATGTTTGAAGTATGAGGCGTTTTCTACATTCAAGAAATATGCAAATATCATTGTTAACTGTTGTGTTCAAATAAAGGGGGAATGCCGCCTCACCTCCATAGGCCTTGCCATTTCGATAAACAATTCCAAATAGTCGCATTTGGAAAATATTCTCCTACAAAGCCAGCGATAATTAATACTACATGTTTTGCAACCAGTTACTTGGGAAAAAAAAAATCAAATGCTTATTTCGTTTCTAAAAATAGATATTAATACACTTATTGGCTATTTAAATTCTACTAATCCCGCTCTTTGTTACAAACTTTGTTTTCGCCTCATTGATAAAAATACCATTTACGCTATGTTTACATCGAGGTGGTTGCCAGATGTACGAGATTGGGACCCCGCATGTGTACTAAAATATAATTCTGCAACTGTACATATGTATATACATACATACATACATACATATATATATATATATATATATATATATATATATATATATATATATATATATATATATATATGTATGTATATATATATATATTTTTTTTTTTTTTTTTTTTTTTTTTTTTTTTTTCAATAACGATATGCTCATGTTTGAGCAGCCGTGGACCTCTCCACCATCCTTCGCCACTCAACTGCGCTTTTCTTTCGACAGCCCGCAAATATCTTTGATGTCACTCAGTCTTGTCTTCGGTTTGCCTCTTCCTCTGTTTCCTTTCACCATCCCTGTCAGCAAGTTTTTCTCAAAACTTTTACTTCTCATCACATGACCAATAAACTTTAGTTTCTTTTTGTTCAAGATGTCCAACAGCCGGTCTTTACAATTTATTTTTCTCAGCACTTCTTCATTCGTTTTCTTTCTAAAACTATATCATCGGCGTATCTTAGATTTGATATTTTGTATCCTCCAACATCTACAGTTCCTTCAAAATTCTCTAGAGCACCTTCAGAATATATATTAAAAAGGTGCGGAGACAGAATGCAACCTTGTCGTACTCCTTGGATGACTTCGAACCATTCTGTTAACCCATAAGTGGTTCTTACAGTTGCTTGTTGTTGGTCATACATGGCTTTTATTAGTTGGATGTTGTGTTTTGGAAATTTCATATCGTTCATGTTATTCCAGAGGATATCGTGATCAACAGTATCAAAAGCTTTCGAGTAATCGATGAAACACAGGTATTGGTCTTTCTGATGTTCTCTGTTTTTCTCTATGATCTATTTCAGATTTAGAATCTGGTTTCTGGTACCTTTTCCAGGGCGAAAACCTGCTTGTTCGTCAGCAATTTCTTCTCAACTTCAACTTCATTCTTTCAGCAATAATTTTCAACAAAATTTTGCTGCTGTGACTTATTAATGTAATTGCCCTGTTATTGTTACATTGGAGTAAAGACTGATTTTACCCAGTCTTCTGGCCATCTTATTTCATACCATATTTTCGTACAAAGCTTGTAGAAGTATTCAACACTTTCGCCAGCATTCTTGATTAGTTCTGCTGTTATTTCATCTATTCCCGGGCTCTTGTTATTCTTTCATTCTTTTATGGCTTTTATAACTTCGTCTAGCAGTGGTGGTGGTTCATCTTCGCTGTCATTGAGTCTAATTAATGTTGTTGTTAGATCTTTATTCTTTTTGTATAGGTTGGAACAATATTAATTCCATCTATCTTTGATTTCTTTTCCATCACATTAAAACAAG
>NW_023660632.1:2500-10000 GCF_015228065.2 Penaeus monodon | reverse complement strand
CGATCTTACGCTTTTCTTTCCACTTATACCATCCACAGCCCGCAAATATCTTTGATATTGTCGCTCAGTCTTGTCTTCGGTTTGCCTCTTCCTCTGTTTCCTATCACCATCCCTGTCAGCAAGTTTTTCTCAATACTTTTACTTCTCATTACATGACCAATAAACTTTAATTTCCTCTTGTTCAAGATGAAATATATATACGTGGATGCATCCGTGCACACACGCATCGCCCGCACGCGTATGTGAGCACGCGCACTGATTTTAATGAGGCCATACTGTCTGCTAAATATTATTATGCAGCCAAAGCATCGAAACACTAAATCTGGCGCACTGTAACTGTAATATTATCATTACAGGAGGCTGAACAATCGAAAAAAGCTCAGAGACCAGGACTGAGGATTAAGTCGCCCATCCATTGCCAATCCAATCCAAAGATCAAATCACCACCTGGGTGATAGAGATAAGGTCACTGTTCGACATCTCGTTCTTCTGCATTTTATCTCTTTATCTCTTAATATTTAATTTAGTTCGTTTTCAATACATGTAAAAATATCCTCCTGGACTATATTTCTTCCATTAGATTTGAATGTAAATAGAATTTGCCATTGTACTTCCCAGCTGCGGTTCAGACATGGTCAGAGAAAAGAAAAGACATACAAGGGGCTTCTCTCCCCTCCTTTCAATATCTCACATCCTTCAATTTGTAGACTTTGTCTTCTCTCACTCCCCATCCTGATTCGTTTGCTTCCCATCTTTACTTCGTTTCTTTATCTATGTAATCACCACACACATATACACATGTGTGTGTGTGTGAATATATATACGGGCTTCAAACAATTTAACATCAATTAAAATGTGGAAATATTTCAGCCATTGTTCTTTAACCTCTGGTGGCAAGGTATCATCCCAATTTTTGTTGTCCTTTTTTTCTGTCTGACAAATGAGGTTTCTCATCTATGTAAGCTTATAGGCAATAATAAACTATGAGGGTCATACTGATTGCCTATTTGACTAAGCAACATCCTTTTGGTCACAGTCAATGGCACTGCACTAGATAATTCATCTGAAGTTATGTTGGGTAAGCTTGGAATTTTTTTGATCCTGGGAAATTATTTTTTATTTCATATAGGAAAACATTTCTGGAAAGTTGCCAAATAATACCCAATACCTTTTCTGTTTTAACATCAGTCTAGGTGCAAGATTCGGAATACCAGATCGTTTCCATACTTTAATTTTGAAACCATCTTGTTTCATTACCCGCTGCATTTCAGTGATAATTTGCATAGCAGTATCCTGGTCTGCCACAGATACAAAAATACGTCGCATGACAAGACTTAATTATTTACGGCGCATTTTTAACAGCAAGATATTTCAATTTCATGGTCAGATATCTTGGTCTGATTTCGTAACCTAACCAAGCATTTTCAAACTTCCTCCAGAGGAAGCTTGTTAGTTTCATGACGTCAGAATAATTGCCAACTTGATCATTTACTTATATTGTCGCCAATTAATGATGTTATAAACTAACAAGTTGTTATCATATCTGTGCCGACCAGAAGTATTAACTAGAATATATTGTAGCTTTATTATTCTCTAGAAGATAAGTACTTGCTACTTATGACAGTATTATGGCCATCCCGGAGACTGTCGAAGTGCGTTTTTTATTTATTTTGTTATTTCATTCTAAAAATAGCATTTTGAAAGACCAGTCTTTGGTATGGACAGTATATATTATTCTTTTAACTATTACTCTATAGTGTGTGGACATCTTGTTTTTGCTTTGTTTTTTTACGTTTTATTTTATTTTTATTTATAATTTTGTTTATTTGTTTATTTATTTATTTATTTTATTTTTCTCTTCAAGATAGGAAAAGATTTCTCCGTCGGTAATTACTAACAGCGTCCAGTCTACTTCCGCGAATAAATCTGTCACACACTATGAAGGTGAACGAGTCGTCTTATGTTGCGGTAGTTTGTTTACACTAATAGCCAGCTGGATATTGGGACTACATTGACGAATTCGCCAAACCAAACCATAACTTTGCTCGCGTTTCTCGTCATTCAACGTTTCTTTATCATTCAACCTGTAAATATTGTTTAATTAATATCAGATTACAAAATGCGATTAAGTGACGGCAAGATAATACAGTATATTTAGTTATTCCCTGCATTATGATATAAATTAAATATTACAAGATACGAATTCCTAAGTATATATCACAAACATTGTGCTAAATTTAAGTTTTAAGTTATCCCAAAGGCTCAGTATTAAACATATGTTTTGAACATAATACCAGAAATACATATATATTCTCTGTCTCTAGTATCATTTACGTCACAAATATGTAAACAAAATAATATAAAGGTATTTCACCTACAGCATTAGGCTATATGCAAATAGCCCATAAAAGCCTGAGGTTTGATCACCTTTCTTTACACACAGTTTCAACCTAAATCAACTCAAATAATTCAAATACGATTCTCGATTTAAATTCAGTGGAATTATGTCTCATGGCAACTTTGAATCAACATGCACAGCTCAACATAATTAGGTAAATCATTTATGTCATCCATGTGGCTGATTCGGAAATCATTACATATCCCTATAACACACTTCTTCAGTATTTGTATCATCTATTGTATAGTCGGGCTTCAGGATCGAGGCAACAGGGAGATTTAGCAGCTGAGTGACTGAGCAGCCCCTTCTAAGTTTGCACTGTTCACCTCCATGACACAAGGAGCGGACTAGATGTGTCCGAAAACGCCTACCTCATTTACCTGGCCAGCAGACTGTTTCAGCAGGGATCCCACAACAACAGTAAGAACAATATAAAACAAAGGTCAAGGTTAGCACCAGTTACCTTCGGTGCATGGAATGTATACACATTCCATAATTATGGGCAATGCTCATGACCGGAGAGAACTGACCTTCTTCTTCTTCTTCAACTGGCTTTTCCATGTTCATCATGGGTCGCCGGTGCGGAGCATTTTTTATCCACATCATATTATTAGGTTGGTAGCTTCGTATTAAGGCCGGATGCCTTTCCTGACGCCACCACAGATGTCGACGGTGGACCTAGCCCTTGCCTGAATAGGCATACCCTACAAGGCAGCAGGGGGATTTGGAGTGAGAGTTCCCTTCTCCTAGCCTTTGCTTGAAGAGGCATACCCTACAAGGCAGCAGGGGGATGCAGTTTAACGTCATACCCAGGACATCGGAGAGAACTGACCTAGTGGGCAGAAAGCTATCCAGATACAAAAAGTGGACATTGCTTAGTGAAATATGGCTTGCTGAGGAAGAACAACTCAAGGAGGATAGAGCAGGCTATATAATGTTTTGTGCTAAACATGAACTTATGATCACCAACACTGTCTTCTGGCTGCCAGCTAATAACAGGATGTTGTGGATGCACCCCTGCTCCAAGCACTATGGCAGTGTCAGAAATAGGGACAGGCAGGAAAATACATGTAACAAAGCCCATGCGTGGCATCAATTGCTGGATTGACCATCACCACATCATCTCCAACATGAAAGTTAGGATTCTTCCTAGGCATCCCCCTTAAGGAAAACCAGCACTAAATTGACTGAATGTCTTCCAGACCACAGTCTGCAAAGAGTTTTCAAATCACCAGATTAACGAAAAGAGCAGATCACAGAGGACATGAATGACGACTGCTAATCCTTCCACGACACTGTCTGCACCATTGGGTCCAACCAAGAGCAAATATGAATATTGGTTTGACGAGAATATGGAAATAGCCAAGCTAAATAGGCTATTCTCAGTAACATTCGCAGCACAGTACAACGCAAGCATAGTGAGATGCAGAACACATGGCTCAGCCAGAAAATAGGTGAAATCTAGTAGTACACAGACCAGAGCGACATGAAATGGTTCTATGATGCCATGAAGGCAGTTTACAGACCTCAGCCTGCTGGCACCACCATGCTTCTTAGTGCTGATGGGACAAAGTTCCTCATAGAGAAATCCTACAGCCTGGACAGATGGGCTGAGCACATTAAGGCTGTCCTGGACAGACCATACCAACGAGAAAGCAATCAACAGGCTCCCACAAGCTGACATTAACATGGCATGAGCAACCCTCTTACCCTGCTTCAAGTAAAGAAAGCCATAAATTGGCTGTCACATAGCAAAGCGCCACCAGGAGCTGATGCCATTCTTAAGAGAAAGGTAGAACCATGCCTGACCCTAATTGGACAATAAGGTAATGCATTATACATCTCTACAACCACAGAGGCATTTCATTTCTCTGAGTTAGCAGCGTCTCTGGATAAACAAAAGGAAGTTTGGATACCCAAAGCGTTTCAGCCAGATGGTTCGGCAGTTCCATGTCGGTATGCAATGCAAGTTCTTGATGACTGAAAGTTGTCCATTCCAATCCCAGTTGTCAACAGAGTGAAACAAGGCTGCATACTGGCCCTAGCACTCTTCACCGCGACATTCACAGAGACACTGACAGATGTTTTCAAGGACTCCAACCCAGGCACCCCCCAAACGGGAGCCGCCTTGCCGCGGTGGGGGGCCTGATGTCCCAATAATCTGGAGGGGTCACCAGTGAGGGATGAGCAAAAATGGCTTCCTGGTGCACCAAGGCCTATGAGGGGATGGTGCACCCACCCTTAGTTCATTCCATCTTGGACCAGGGAGAACTCTCCCACATGTGTTTGCTGTGCGTGGCATCCTGTATTACTAGGAGACAGGAGTCCTGGAGGTTGAGCGATGCTGCATGCTGTGCCCTGCAGCTAGCAACACACCTCTTTGGTCCTCTATTCTGGTTAGACGGGTGGCTTGATCAAGGCCTGGTCAAGTCAATCGGCTGGTCAAATATGGCTAGGGTCAAGCAGGCTCTGTTCAACGCATAGGTCCCACGACTGTCGTCAGTACTGTAATAGTGGCTGCATATATTTCCTAACTACCCCTGTGGCTGTTGGGAGATTTTGAACTATAGCTTCCCCTCGCTGAACTCCATGGTGGGTGGGTGGGTGAGGAAATAAAGAATTCTATTTCGTATGAGTTCTACACATGTACAAAGAACTAGCTCTCTCCCTGATGACCTACACAATCCCTGGCCATTCCCTCTGGAACGACACATGTTGCCACTCTGGAACCTTTCCAGCTTCCAAAGGGCAAGAATGGAAATCATAATGGTTCCCGGGCTCCCAAACCAGGTAAGAAGGAGAAAGCCCTCCTTAATCCATCAAGGAAATCTTACCTGGTAAATATGAAAGTAACTCATATAGTAAGTACCTAATAGTAAAGTCCATTGATGATATATCAATCATGCATCTTGATATTTTTGAAGTACATCGGAATATAGTTGAGGTGTGTCTATGTGATCCTCGCATCACCCCACAACGAAATGGTAGCCTGATAGTTGAGGTTTTGTCACCGGGACAAGAGAGGCCGTCTGCATGCGATATGAGACATTCCTGGGGCTCAAGTTTCATGTTCACACAAAACACTCAATCAGTGTAAGGGAATTGTCTTTTCCCGAAACCTGATGAGGTATTCTGAGGAGAAATTGTAAAAGGAACTAAGGAATTTTAATGTAGTGGCAGTAAAACGTTTTAAGAAGAAAGTTGATGGTTTGGAACAGTCGACACCAGCTCTCCTTCTAACTTTTGAAACGTTAGTCCTTCCAGAATCAGTTAAGTTGGCATGGTACCACCTCAAGGTAAAGCATATGTGCTCAACCCTATGTGGTGCTTCCACTGCCAGGATTAGGGGCATGGAGCCAACTCTTGCCGTCTAAAGAAAATGGACAACCAAGAGTGTGTGTAAAGTATGGTATAACAGGTCATCAAGGAGAAGACAAATGTCCAGGTCCACTCTAATGTTACCACTGCAAAGAAGCTCATGAAGCTTCTTGAAAGCAATGTAAAAAGTACATATTAAAAAAAAAAAAGTATTGGTAATAAGGAGCAAAGAGAAAGTTAGTTTTCCAGAGGCAAAGCGACAAGCCCTTGTGCTGTTTGCATAGCCAGGTAAGTCCTTTGCTTCGGTTCTAGCCCATCCTCCTTCCCCCCACCCCTTGCCCCCCAATATTTCTTACACCACACACTCTGCCACCACCTTTAAACCTCAGTCCTCAAATGGTGAAAAGGTGGCATCCTGTGAGTTGCTACACCAGAAACAGAGTAGGAGTAAGGGGTCTATTGAGGAGACTCCTCCAAATAAGGTCTCTGGAGCCATCAGACAAGGCTCCAGAGGCCTAAAACAGTGACAGCTCCAGAGACCTCAACAGTGATAGCTCCAGCTGCCACCACATCCACAGGGGCTTCTGCTGCTAGGCAGAATGCCCCTGAAGCAAAGGCTCAGGTACACTCTTTGCACCAAGCAAAGGAATCCTAGCCTGCTCACTGGATACCCTAATCCAATGGAACTATCAGGGAATTCATGCAAAATGGGAAGAACTGCAACATATCATAGCTTCATATAACCCAGTGTGTGTATGCCTACAAGAGATTATGACAAGGGAAAAAACGTCCAATTTCCCCAAGAAGATTCCAAATTCAAGCCTATTATGGGGACCTTTGATAATGGACTCGTGGAGGAGTAACAGTGATGGTACCTCAGGATATTCCCTTCCAGGCCATCCACCTGCAAACGACACTGCAGGTGAAGGCTATGAGAATAGGCTTGACATGACCTTACACTGTTGCCTCCATCTACCTTCCTCAACATAATCTCGACATAGATTATTTGGAAGATCTACTTGGGCAGTTGCCACATCCATTTCTACTCTTGGGAGATTTCAATGGTCGGCATCACCTCTTGGGACACACTTTGTGCAACCTCAAGGAAGGGCCTTGGAGTCCTTGTTCCAAATTCAAGCTAAGACATTCTCCAATATTGACTTGTCAATTGTTTCACCTGATCCACAGTTGAATTTCACTTGGCAGGTCATGGAAGACTTACATGGAACCGACCACTTTCCAATACTTTTGGAGGAGGTGAATAGTATTCCAGCCAATGGAGTGCAGAGATGGCGACTTGAACATGCAGACTGGAATCTTTTTAGATCAGCTGCGGCATTGCAAGGATCTGTGAATGATTTCCAATGTGTTCAAGATGCTGTTAATCACTTCACATCATGAATTCAGTTTGCAGCAGAAGAATCCATTCCCAAAAGTAGCGGGCAGTACCCTCGACCCCAGTACCATGGTGGTCTGAGGAATATCAACAAGTTGTTAGAGTAAGAAAAGCTGCATTAAGGCAGTTAAAACGACGCCTCAGCGATGTAACCTTGATCCATTATTAAAAGACCCGAGCTAAGGCCAGTGAGTGCTAAAGGAGGCTAGCCGGATGTTGTGGAGATAGTATGTCTCCTCGATTAATTCTAGGACTCCCTTAGCATAGGTATGGGGCAAGGTGCGTAAGATTGCTGGAAAGAGCACAGCATGACACACCTGCTCTGAAGATAGATGACATAATCCTCAGAGACAAAAAAGATATTGTAAATGAGCTAGCTAAATCCATG
>NW_023660631.1:12500-18950 GCF_015228065.2 Penaeus monodon | reverse complement strand
TTATTTTTATTTATTAAAAAAAATTATTATATTATTTTATTTTGTTTATTATTATTTTTTAATTTTATTATTATTATTAAAAATTATTTTTATTATTATTATTATTTTTTTAAATTTTTTTTTAATTATTTTTATTAATTATTATATTATTATTATTTTTTAAATTATTAGTATTATTCCCAAAAACATTATTATAACTGTAATAAAAACAAAAATGAAATGTAAAAATTATAATATACTAATTGTTAAAATATTGTTATTAATATTTTTATTGTTATTATTACTTATTTTTATTTTCTGTTTAATTGTAAAAAAATTTATAAAACAGTAAAAATTACAGTAATAACGATTTTAAATTGAAAAAATTATATAAATTGATTATAAAAAACTTATTTTTGTTATTATTATTGTTATTCTATTATTTTGTATTTGTTTTTTGTTAGTTTTTGTAAATATATTTTAAAACGCAATAATTGCAATAATAATGAAAAAAATTGAAATAATGATGATAATAATTGAAAATAATGTGATAATGATGTGAAAGATATAATGATGAAAATGATGATGAAAACGATAATATGATGATAATATGATAAAAATGATGATAATAACGGGAAATTGTGCCCATATATAATAAAAAAAGGTAAAAAAAAAACCCCAAAAAGTCGAAAAAAGCGGAAAAATCTCGAAATAGCCTTTTGAAGTAGACCCCAAAATATTTTTTTTTCCATTCTTTTGATGATTCGGAAATTTATTAGGGTAATAATGATAAAATTACCAGAATTCTTTAATCATGTAATAATGAGATAAAGTGAAATAAAAAAATTTTGGATAACATTTGATGATTATTATTATTATTACAATTATCATTTTTATCATCATTTTTATAGTTATTATCATTATTATTATAATTTTTTATTATTTAATTATTATTATTTTTATTATTATTATTATTATTATTATTTTTATTATTATTTTTTATATAATTGTATAATTGTTATTAAATTTTATTGTTTTATTTCTTTATTATTTTTTTTACTGTATATAATTGAAAAAATGATTAATAACAGTAATAATTACAGTAAAAAAGGATATAATTGAAATAATGATATAATAATGTTTATAGAAACGTTATTATTGTTATTATTATTTTTATTATTTTATTATTGTAGTTTTATTAGTAAATGAAAATTTATTTTTAAAATGCAATAATTGCAATAATAATGATAATAATTGCAATAATTGAAAATAAGCAATAAGTGATAATGATGATTTTGATGATAATGATGATATGATGATGATAAGATAATAATGATGAAATCAGGGAAATAAAGATGAAAATAACAGGAATTGTGCCATTATAATAAAAAAATAAAAAAAAAAAACCCTTTAAAGTCAAAAAAAAAGCTGAAAAAATCAGCGAAATATACCCTTTTGGAGTAACTCCAAAATAGTTTTTTCCTCCTTTGTGATTCTGGCAATTATTGGGTAAATAAAAAATTTAAAAATTCTATTAATCATGACAATAATGAAAAAAAAAGTGAGAACAAAAAAATTTGGGGATAAATTGATGATTTTAAAATAATTAATATTATCATTATTATATCATTATTATCATTATTATTATTATTTTTTATTGTTCATTATCATTGTCATTATTATTATTATTATATTATTTTATTATTATTATTATTATTTCATTTTATTATTATTATTATTATTATTTTATTTTTATTATTATTATTTTATCATTATTATATTACTTTAATTATTAATTTATTCCCAAAAAAATATTTTATAACTGTAATAAAAACAATAATAATAATAAAAAAGTAAATTTATAATATACTAATTGTTAAATTTGTTTTAATATTTTTTTTTTATTATTATCATTATTATTTTTTTTAAACTGGTATTATAATTAAAAAATAATATTAAAGAGAAAAATTTACAGTAAAAACCGTTTATTGAAAAAAATGATATAAAAAAAGATTATAGAAACGTTTTTTTGTTATTATTATTGTTATTCTATTATTATTGTATTGTTATTAATATGTTTAAAAAATTATATATTATAACTGCAATAATTTCAATAATAATGATAATCATTGCAATAATGATGATAATAATTGCAATAATGATAATAATGATGATGATAATGATGATAAGGATGATAACGATGATGATAACGATAATAATGATGATAATCATGATAATAATGATGATAATAACAGGAATTGTGTCCATATATAATAAAAAAGGTAAAAGAAAAAAAATCCCAAAAGTCGAAAAAGCGGCAAAATCTAGCGAAATATAGCCTTTTGAGGGTAGACTCCAAAATGACGTTTTTTCCATCCATTTGATGATTCTGGCAATTATTAGGGTAATAATGATAATAATTACATGAATTCTATTAATCATGACAATAATGATGATAAAAGTGAGAATAAAGAGAATTTGGATAACATTTGATGATTATTAATATTATTACTATTATCATTATTATCATCATTATTATCATTATTATTATATTATTATTATTATTATATTATTATTATTATTATTATTATTATTATTATTATTATTATTATTATTATTATTATTATTATTATTATTATCATTATTATTATTACTTTAATTATTAGTATTATTGCCAAAAAATATATTATAACTGTAATAATAATAATAATAATAATAATAATAATAAGTATAACTATAATAATACTAATTGTTATAATATTGTTATTAATATTATTATTGTTATTATTATCATTATTATTATTTTTACTGGTAGTGTAATTGTAAAAATAATTATTATAACAGTAATAATTACAGTAATAAAGATATTAATTGAAATAATGATATAAATAATGATTATAGAAACGTTATATTGTTATTATTATTGTTATTACTATATTATTGTAGTTGTTATTAGTATAGATGTAAAATTATATATTATAACTGCAATAATTGCAATAATAATGATATTTATTGCAATAATGATGATAATAATTGCAATAATGATGATAATGATGATGATAATGATGATAATGATGATAATGATGATGATAACGATAATAATGATGATAATCATGATAATAATGATGATAATAACAGGAATTGTGTCCATATATAATAAAAAAGGGTTTAAAAAAAAAAAAAAATCCCAAAAGTCGAAAAAGCGGCAAAATCTAGCGAAATATAGACTTTTGAGAGTAGACTCGAAAATGACTATTTTTTTTTCCATTCATTTGATGATTCTGGCAATTATTAGGGTAATAATGATAATAATTACCAGAATTCTATTAATCATGACAATAATGATGATAAAAGTGAGAATAAAGAGAATTTGGATAACATTTGATGATTATTAATATTTTACTATTATCATTATATCATCATTATTATCATTATTATTATTATATATTATTATTATTATTTATATTATTATTATTATTATTATTATATTATTATTATTATTATTATTATTATTATTATTATCATTATTATTATTATTTTAATTATTAGTATTATTGCCAAAAATATATTATAACTGTAATAAACAATAATAATAATAATAAGTATAATTATAATAATACTTATTGTTATAATATTGTTATTAATATTATTATTGTTATTTATTATCATTTTTTATTTTTTTTTACTGATAGTAAAATTGTAAAATAATTATTATAACAGTAATAATTACAGTAATAACGATATTAATTGAAATAATGATATAAATAATGATTATAGAAACGTTATTATTGTTATTATTATTGTTATTACTATTATTATTGTAGTTGTTATTAGTATAGATGTAAAATTATATATTATAACTGCAATAATTGCAATAATAATGATAATAATTGCAATAATGATGATAATAATTGCAATAATGATGATAATGATGATGATAATGATGATAATGATGATAATGATGATGATAACGAAAATAATGATGATAATCATGATAATAATGATGATAATAACAGGAATTGTCTCCATATATAATAAAAAAAGGTAAAAGAAAAAAAATCCCAAAAGTCGAAAAAGCGGCAAAATCTAGCGAAATATAGACTTTTGAGAGTAGACTCTAAAATGACGTTTTTTTCCATTCATTTCATGATTCTGGCAATTATTAGGGTAATAATGATAATAATTACCAGAATTCTATTAATCATCACAATAATGATGAAAAAAGTGAGAATAAAGAGAATTTGGATAACATTTGATGATTATTAATATTATTACTATTATCATTATTATCATCATTATTATCATTATTATTATTATTATTATTATTATTATTATTATTATCATTATTATTATTACTTTAATTATTAGTATTATTGCCAAAAATATATTATAACTGTAATAATAACAATAATAATAATAATAAGTATAATTATAATAATACTTATTGTTATAATATTGCTATTAATATTATTATTGTTATTATTATCATTATTATTATTTTTCCTGATGTTATAATTGTAAAAATAATTATTATAACTGAAATAATTGCAATAATAATGATAATAATTGCAATAATGATTATAATCACTTGCAATAATGATGATCATGTTGATGAAAATGATGATAATGATGAGGCTAACGATTAAAATGATGAAAATTTTGATAATAATGTGATAATAACGGGGAATTTGTGTCATATATAAAAAAAAAAAAGGTAAAAAAAAAAACCCCAAAAAGTCAAAAAAGCGGAAAAATTAAAAGCGAAAATGGGCCTTTTTGAGGGTAGACTCCAAAAGATTTTTTCCACCCATTTGATGTTTTGGGGAAAATTATTGGGGGAATGATGAAATAATTACCAAATCAAAATCGGGGACAAAATGATGAAAAAAGTGAGAAAAAGAGAATTTGGAAAAACTTTTGATGATTATTAATATTATTACTATTATCATTTTACCCTTTCATATTATCATTATGATTTTATTTTTATTATTTTAAATTTTTTAAAATTATTATATTTTTATTATTTATTATATTTTTAAATTATTATTATTATTTTTATTTTTATTACTTTTTATTTTATTTTTCATTATTATTAATTATTTTAATTATTAGAAATTTTCCCAAAAAAAAATATATTAAACTTAAAAATAATAAAATAATAAATAAAAGGTTTTTAATTATAATAATAAAAATTGTTTTTAATATTTTTTAATTTTATTATTGTTATTTTTATCAATTATTATTTTTATGGTGTAAAATTTGAAAAAATAATTATTATAACAGTAAAAATTACAGTAAACGTTTTAATTAAAATTTAAGGGATATAAATAAGATTATAGAAACGTTATTATTGTTATTATTGTTTTTAAATTTTATATTTAGTTGTTTTTAGTATAGATGAAAAAATTATTTTTTATAACGCAAAAAATTTGGCAATAATAATGATAAAAAATTCAATAAGATGAAAAAAATTTCCCAAAATAATGATGAAAAAATGATGATGATAAATGATGAAATGATGTTAATGAGATGATAACGTAATAATGAGATAATAAGGGATAAAATGTGATAATAAAAGGAATTGTGTCCATAATAATAAAAAAGGTAAAAAAAAAAAAATCCCAAAAGTCAAAAAAAAAAGCGGAAAATCTAGGGGAAAATAGCCTTTTTTAGAGTAGACCCCAAAAAAATGAGGGTTTTTTTTCCCAATTCATTTGTGATTCTGGAAATTTATTAGGGTTAATGTTTAAAAATTTTCAAGAATTCTATTAATCATGACAAAAATGATGATAAAAGTAAGAATAAAGCGAATTTGGATAACATTTGATGATTATTAATATGATGAATATTCTCATGATTTCTCATCTATTATTATTCATGTTTATATAGTAGTATTAGTAGGATTATTATTAGTATTATATAGTATTATGAGTATTAGTCTTATATTATTATTATTATTATCATTAGTGTTATTACTTTAAATTATTAGTATTATTGCCCAAAAAATATTATACTGTAATTAATAACAATAATAATAAGAAGTATAATCATAATAATAATAAGTGTTATAATATAGTTATTCAATAGTATTATTGTTATTATTATCATATTATTTATTTTACTGTTAGTATAATTGTAAAAAATATTATAACAGTAATAATCTACAGTATAAAGATCAATATGTATTTGAAAACAAATGATATAAATAATAATTATAGCAAACGTTCATTATTGTGATTGTATTGTATTACTAGTATTATTGTAGTTGTTATTCGTATAGATGTAAAATTATATATTATACTGCAATAATTGCAATAATAATGTAATAATTGCAATAATGATTGATAAAACGCAATAATGAGATAAGATGATGATGATGATGAATAATGAGGATAATGATGATATATCGATAATAATTGATGATATCAGGATAAAATGATGATAATAAAGGAATGTGTCCATACATATAAA
>NW_023660630.1:0-18951 GCF_015228065.2 Penaeus monodon | reverse complement strand
CAAAAATTTGGGCTGAAAATTTGGGGAAAAAAATTACGGGGGGAAAAGGGTTTTTTTAAAAATTTGACCAGGGAAAATCATCTGTTTTTCCCTGAGAGGTTTCCCAAAATTCAACCCCATTAGGGATTTTTGACAATGGCCCTCATGGAGGGGGGTTTAGCATAATGGTAGTCAGGATATTTTTTGGGCATCCACCTGCAGACAAATCAGGTGAAGGCTGTGAAAAAGGGGTGACACACCTTACATGTTGCATCTATCTACTTTCCTCCACAAATTCAACAAAAAGTTTTGGAAGATTATTTGGGCATTTGCCACATCCATTTATTGGGAATTCAATGGTGGGCATCCCTCGGGGGAGAACTTTTGAAACCCCGGGGAAGGGGCCTTGGAGCCCTTTCTTAAGAGTAGACAGTTTTTAAACAGTGACACTCCCACACTTTTCCAAATTCAAAGGGGGACATTCTCCAATATAGACCTGCAATTGTCTACCTGATTCCACAGATAAATTTTCACTTGGCGGGTTTAGGGAAAAAGACTAAGGAAGCGCCATTTCCAATATTTTGGAGGAGGTGAAACGGTATTCCAGCAAGGGAGTACAGAGATGGCGAGAACAGGGACGGGAACTTTTTAGACAACTGCAAGTATTGCAGGGATTTTGTGAATGATTCAGTGTTTTCAAGTCGTTAATCATTTACATCACAAACCCCTTGCAGCAAAAGCACCATTCCAAAAGTACGGGCATACCGTCGACTCGGTACCATGGGGTCGATGAATGAAAACAAGCGTCAGAAAAAAGAAAAGCGCATTAAGGCATTTGAAACGAGCCCCCAGTGGTAACCTTGACCCTTTACAAAAAGCCCCGAGCCAAGGCAGGCGAGTGCAAAGGAGGCCAGCGGGCGTCAGGAGACAATATGCCCCTTTATTAACTTGGGACCCCTTAGCATGGGTATGGGGCAAGGTGCGTAAGTCGTGGAAAGAGACCCACGTCACCCCCCTGTAGAATGAGGGTGATCAGAAGGCCAAGGGAGCTGCCCGCTCTGCCTTGTGTGTAATTTCCTCTCCCAACCCGACCTGAAACCCAGCACAGAAGTTTTCTTTGGATAAAAAGGGGGAACAATGGAGGCTACCCCAAAACAAAATGCGAGGGCATTAGAGATGACCTTGGGAGTGGGCGACTAGCATCCATCCCAACCCAAAAAAAGGGGAAATTGTATTTAACAAGATAAGAAGGGGCACAAGAGACTCAGGGGCCCAAGTGGCAAAAATGAAGAAATTTGTGAAAGTCCCAAGAGCCAAACGACGCAATGTAGGGGAAAAGGTGCAAATTTCAGCCCAAAAGACGTATGTACGTCTCCCCCAATACACTGAAAAATTTTTGGGAGGAAGATTTGGATAAGGGGGTCTTTTTAAATTTCCTTAGGGAGATATATTTTCAAAAGTTTTAATTATGCATAATGTTTATAAAAATTTTTTATGAAATTAGAGCATAATATTTGCTGGATTTAACTTTTTTATTTTATTTGAAGAATTTTTTGAAGTTTTTTTAAAGTTTTAAACTTTTTAATATTTCAGTAAAAGGTTTCGCGTAATCCCTTAGTGTTGACGGGGAGAAATTTTTAAAAAAATAAATCAATCTTGGCATCTTCACAAAGGTTTCTTTTTAGCCATCTTTGGCCCATGAGTCAGTTTTGTGTGCCGTCTTATTTTGTTAATAAACTCCACTTTTGGGTTGGGTGGTGTAGTCGCCCAAAGCCAAGGTATCTTAATGTTCGCAGTTTTTCTGGAGGTACCTCATGTTCCCTCCTTTATCACAAAGAAATTTTTGATGTGGGTTTAGGTCGGGGGTTTTGGGAGGGGAAAAAAGAGACCCAAAAGGCTGGCGGCAGCCCCTTGGCCTTTGATCAGCTGTCATTCCCATGAACCCAACGCGTAAACCCCAAACAAGAGTATTTTTTGTGGTTGACACAGTGAAGCCAATTTGAACCTCCCCATAGGGTTGAGAGTTTAAGCCTTGACTCTGAAAGGGCACTCGAGAGTCAAAATATACACAATAGAGGGTTTCAAAAGATCTGTCATTTTAACTCTGTGAGGAGGGCGTAACTCTGCAGGAAGATCGAGGGTAGAAAAAGAGCCAGATGCAGTCTTCCTTCTGCCATGCTGCAAAACCCAACCATTTTCATTTTTTTAAAACCATCGTAAAATTTGACTGATTCTGGTATTTAGAAATTGCTGAAAAAAATTTCTCTCGGATTCGTTTGGATCTCCCCCTTCCCAATTCGACTAAACCCATTTTGACTGATTAGCCCAAAGGGGGAAAATTTGGGAAACCAACACCCAGAATTAGAGAGATTTAAAAAAGATTTTCCCAAAGTTTCTCATTCTCCTCCCATAGAGGGCTACCCTCAAGGGGAAAAAAAAACCCAAATTTAAGATGTGGGAGTCCGGGAATCTTTTAGTTCGTGTAGTAAATAGCTCAGTTTTTCTCGATTAATAAAAAGAGGGTCTCACTCCAGCAAAAGGGGGACCCCACGGGGAAAGCCTAAAAAGCCCAGTACAGTTTCGAGAGCCTTTAGAACGGTCAACACCCGAGAACAGGGGATTTGCAGAGAATAAGTTTTAAATCCATAAAAATTTTATAGAATAAGCGCTCGGTAAAGCCGAAAACGATGGCGGTTGCCCCCCAAGATAGGTGAAAGAACTGCAAAATACTAAGTGTTTTTGTAGCCTTTACTTTAACTTTTTTAAGTGAGGACCATAAAACCCTTGAGTAAAAAATTTGACCCAATACTTCACCTTTTGGCCAAATTCAGGGGGTTTGCCCAAAATAGAGGTAAGGGCAATTTTTTCCCGTTTAGGGAAAGCATAGCCATGGTTTTGTTGGGGGAAAAATTTAAACCCAGATAGTGTCACGACAATTTGATTTTTTTTTTGCACCCTGCATTGCCCTTGCACATCCTGTAAGCTTCTCCTGAGCAGACGGAAAAGTCATCCACATACGATTACAGAAACAGAATTTGGAACAACCTTAAAATGTATTTATAGAAATGGAAAAAAGGGTCCCCATTTAAGACCCCTTGTGGGCCCCTTTCCAGGATTTTCCGGGGTAGAGAAACTTTCCACCTGAACTCAAAATTTTCCTGTAGCAAGTTTTTATGAAGGAGGTAGCCCCTTTTTAAACAATGAAAATTTCTTGGTATGCCATGTTTCCAAGTAGTATCAAAAGCCTTTTAAGGTCAAAGAAGACTGCAAAAAATGGAGCGTGGCAAAGGGAATTCGTAAGCTTTTCCCATCTTAAAGGCATCGGGGGCGATCTCAATTTTTAAACCCATATGATGGGAGTCAGCACGTTTTTTTCTAGCGCCAGTCAACCTCTTTTTTTACAGCTTGCAGAGAGGGGGTGGGGAAATTTTTCTGAAATTTTCCTGGTGGGGAAGGTCCTTGCGGGTTAAGGATGGGAAAATAATTATAGCCCTTTTTCCAGTGGAGGGCATTACCCCTATAATCCTATTGAAAGGTCCAACAAGAATTTCTGGGAGCTTGATAAGTGAGATATCATTTGGATGGAAATCGTCACTTCCGGGGGCCCAGTTTGGAGAGTGAAAGCAGAGTCCATTATCCTTGCGCAAAAATGGCAAGTTGTAGGAAGTTCGCGCAGTCCTACTAAAAAAAGACATGGGTGTGTTCTTTTCAGCCGAAGAGTGGAAAATTTGGGCAGTGTAAGATGCCCAGAGGAGATCTTCCATGGATTAGCACCCATAGCAACATCTTTTTATCGTGATGTTTATGCCATCAATCTTCAAAGCAGGTGGTGACATGATGTTCTTTTCCAGCGATCTTAGCCCGTCCCTACCCATGCTGGGGGGTCCCAGAGTTAACAAGGGACTACGTCTCCGGACGTCCTTTGGGCCTTTAGACCCCCTGGCCGGGTGGGTCTTTTAATGGACAGGATCACACCGGGGCGTCGTTTAACTGCCATAAGCAGTTTTCGCTTGACGCTTGGGCATTCACCAGACCCGGGTATGGAGGCCGAGGGGAATGCCGCATTTTGGGAAATGGATGCTTTTGGCAAGGGAATTTGTGATGTAAAGTGATTAAAAGCATCTGAACATCTGGAAACATTCACAGATATGCAATACGCAGTTGATTAAAAAAACCATCGATTTTAAGTCACCACTTGCAGTTTGGGCTGAATACCATTCCCCTCCCCAAAAGTTTTGGGAAAAGGGTCGTTTCCATGTAAGTCTTCCAAAACCCTGCCAAGGAAATTCACTGTAAATAGGTGAGAAAATTTGACGGTCTTATTGGAGAATGCCCCGTTTTTTTGGAAAGGTGGGGGAGGTCACTTTTCAAAAAAACTGCATCTATCTTAGGAGAAAGGACCCCAAGGTTTTTCCCGGGGGTTGCACAAAGTTTTCCCCCCAGAGGTGATGGCCCTTTAAAATCTCCAAGAGGAAAGGGAGTGGCAATGCTAAAGTAGATTTCCAAATCTTTAATGTTGAGATTATGTGGAGGAAAAGTAGATGGATGCAACATGAAGGGTGGTCAAGCCTATTTCACAGCCTTCACCTGCAGTGTGTCTGCAGGGGGATGGCCGGAAGGGAAATCTTGACATCCCCTTTAATTTTACTCCTCCATGAGGTCCATTTCAAAGGTCCCATAATGGGTTTGAATTGAAACCCTCTGGGGAAAAAGGACAATTTTTCCCTAGTAAATCCTTGTAGACATAACAAACTGGATATAAAAAGTATCAAATATTGCGTTTTCCCTTTTTGATAAATTTCCCTGAATTTCCCATGGATTAGGGTACCAGTTCTTTTATTTTTTTTCATAAGGTTTTTGGCAGCACCTGGGGTAAAGGGTTTTGCCCAACCCCTTTTAAGCGCCCCTTCCAGATCCTGGGGTACTTTTTAAGGGTTTACCTGGGAATATTTTCCACGGGTTTTTCCCTTGGGAAGGGTTCAGGATTCTTGCGGGGCAAAGAGGGACCTGAGTTTTTGCTCGGGGTTTCGTCTAGCAGCGGAGGCCCCTGGGAGGGAGGGGTTTTTTTTAAAAAAGGTTAGGATTTCCTTTTCCCGGGCAAAGGGCATGCCCGACCTTTTCTTCAGGGGCATTTGCCCAGCAGCAGAGGTCCCGGGAGTGGGGGCGTGGGCTGTCACCCTTTTAGGCCTCGGAGCCTAAAATGGGTTGGCTCCAAAGACTTCTTTGGGGGGGACCCCCACAACCCCTTTGGGGAACAACCCCAGAGGGATGAGGTTTAAAGGGAAGGGCAGAGTGGTGTTGGAAGAAGCATTGGGGGGCAGGGTTTGGGAGAAGGAGGATGGGTAGAATCGAAGCAAAGGATTTCCCGGGTGCAAATAGAAAAGGGCACGCGCTTTTCCTCGGAAAACTAACTTTTCCCTTTCCCCTTATTTCCAATATCCTTTTCAAAAACTTACTTTACACTGCTTTTAAGAAGTTTTTGAGCCTCTTTGCAGTGGGGAAAACATATTGGACCTGGACAGTTTTATTCCTTTTGACCCGTTTTACCACACCCTTTCACATACTCTGGTTTCCCATTTATTTTAAACGGCAAAATTGGCCCATGCCCCCTAACCCCGGCAGGGAAGAATAGGGTTGGGACATGGCTTACCTTTAGGGGTACCATGCTAACTTAACGATTTGGAAGGACTAAGTGTTAAAATTAGAAGAAGAGCTGGTTGATTTCAAAAAACCCCAAAATTCTTCTTAAAACGTTTACTGGCCACTCATTAAAAAATTTCTGTTTCCCCTAAAAGTTTTCTAGAATACTCATCAGGTCGGGAAAAAAAAAATTCCCCAACCGTGAGGGTTTGTTTGGAGAAAGAAAACTTAGCCCCAGGAATGTGCTACGCACGCAGACAGCATTTTGTCTGGGGACGAAACCCCAACATCAGGGACATCTCGCTGTGGGGGATGCGAGGATCACGGGGACAACTTTAAAAAATTTTCGATGTACTTCGAAAAAAATAAAAATCCAGATTGATACACCTTTAATGGTCTTTACTACTACGTACTTCATATGAAAAAATTTTTTATATTTTGGTAAGATTCCCCTTTGGGATTGGGAGGGGCTTTTCCCCCCCTTTTCCGGGGTTTGGGGGCCCGGGAACCTTCGATTCCATTTGCCCTTTAAAACGGAAAGGTCCCAAAATGACAATACGTGAGTTCCCGAGGGAATGGTCGGGGGATTTGGGAGGTCGTCAGGGAGAGAGTAGTCTTTTAAAATTTTCAGTACCTACAAATGGAATTCTTATATCCCACCCCCACCCACCCTGGAGCCAACGAGGGAAGCTATAGTTTAGGGCCCAAAAACTCCCCAAAAGCCCCGGGGGAAAAGGAAATATACGCAGCCATATTAAAAGTACGAGGGAGTGCGGGACCCATGGTACCGATGAAAAGTGCGCGACCCTAGCCTATTTTTCAGGATTGACTGACCCGGGGCTTTACAAGCCACCCGTTAACCCGAATAAAGGGCCAAAGAGGTGTGTGCTACTGCGGGCGCAGGGCAGCATTGCTCAACCCCAGGACTCCCGTCCCTGGTAAACGGGAGCCCGCCGGCAAAACACAGTGGGAGAGTTCTCCCCGGTCCAAAAAGGAAGAACCAGGGAGGGACACCATCCCTTATAGGCTTGGGGCACAGGAAGCCATTTTTTCTCATCCCTCACTGGTGACCCCCCAGTATGGGTCCCCCCTGGTCCGATACCAGATCATTGGGACCTCAACCCCCCCCCGCGGGAAGGCGGATTCCGTTTGGGGGGTAGATGGAGGAGGCTTCTGGTTTTTCTGTACCCTTTTTGGGTAGCAACAGCCCACAATTTCAAAGGAGATCAAATCTACTTGGGATTCCTGGGAAGCATAAATCACATATTAGATGATGGGATCATACCAGCAAGGGAATTTTATGAACACCCTTTGTCATCTAGACGAAAATCTACAGGCCTTTTACAAGCAGATTTAAGTGAAGTAGAGAGGGGTGATTTTTTTTAAAAAACCCGATCAAGTTTTTTTTGGTTTGTATTTACGAGAAAGCCATACTCCCGACCTGGAAAAAACACGAAAATTAGTGAGATGGTCCAAAAACAGAAGGGAGTAAGACAGTTCCCGGTGCCGAGGATTTTTTGACAAAACAGCTCATTTTTCAGCCAGCTTCCCCATGACGGATCACCCAAAAAAAATGCCAACTTTCCCCGGGGGAAAAAGGAAGGGATGTTGGATCAATGAAGGGTTCAAATTTCGATCCTGTTTGGGAAGCCCCTTCTAGTGAAATGAGATTTAACAAATAACCAAGGAGGCCCTGGGAGAACCCGAGCAGAATCTCTGGACGCGTGCCTTAGCAGTTCCTACTACTTCGAAAGGTTTTAAAAATGCCGAGAGTAGATACCCAGCCCTTTTCAGGAAGCCTAGCAGTCGTAGGGGTGGAGTTTTTTATCCTAGAATGGCAGGCCTTTGATATAAAACAGACCCTCGCCCTTACCTTCGTCTTCCACCCCCAAATTAAATCACCAAGAATGAGCGATAGCTCACGAGTAATTACATAATTTTAAACGATCTACAAGAAATGAGCCCCGAATAGTTCCCCACGAGTTTGCAGATGTTTCAGCCTTTAAATAGCACTGATAGATGTGTGCAGAGATCTTTCAACCCCGAATCCCCCCAAAGGGAGGAGGGCAGATGAAGGGTGAAATGGGAGGAGTCATCTATACGGAAAAAAAATCATTACTAAAAGGGGATCCCCTAAAATTTAGAGTTGAGCGAAAAATGGCTACCCGTTCAGTCCGTCATCTTTCAGAAAAAGGGTTTTTCACCCGCCCATGATTCCCGATTCTGAGGCAAGCTGCATAAAAATTTCACACTGGCCCCCCCTGGCACCCACCAAGTATTTACAGAACCTATACAAATCTTGCAATATGTTTATTTCCCAATATGTTTCGGAATAAGTCATAACCCAAACTTGTCGGTATCCCAAAGGCGTTTCAGAGGGGAGCACGACTGAGTGTTCGGTGATGTGCCTATCCCAAAAGAAGATTTTTTGCTGATCTTTTGCCGACTCAGATCAGGGGATCGCTATGCCTGAGACATGATTATCACGGCCGTATCGGTTTATTTCCCTTTGCCTCACAAGATTTAATACAGAACGAAAGCCTTATTTAAGATACCCCAGACATTGATACAGACAAGGAACAGAAAATTTACCGGAACACTCTTTCAGCGAGTCTTTATAGCTTCTATCCGGCTTGGACCCCCCATTGATATCACTCCCGCGAATGGGGGTAGAGGAACAAATCGTGGGTGAAGGAGTTTTTCTTTCCCCAAAAACATAAACCTGAATCCGGGTCTTTTCTACCACAGGTACGCCCGCATTAATAGTGCCATCCACCGCAGACAGGTAGGAAACCATTATACTCCCAAGGGGTGCCCTGCCCACTTCCCCGGGGGTATTACAAATGAGCTGTGTTGACACCGAGAGATATTGCTGAAAAAAATGCGTGTAAACCGTAAGGGCCCCAGAGGCGAGCGGGGCAGAGAGAAAATTGGTCATGCACAACAAGCCAAGGGCACCTAACAAGTTAAGCCGGAAGTGGGGACGCTTTTTAGACGGAGCCCAGGGGATGTGGAAAGTGGCCCGGCCCCGAAATGGGAGGCCCCACCGGTTTCCCGCAAGATTAACCCGTAACTTTTTTGTGTGTGTTCCTGGAGCGATTCCACACTAGTAAAGGGTCACATTAACCAGATGAAACCATATACCCCCCCTAGTGAGTGGATTTGAGTTTTCCCCCCAGCGAGATACTTAGCGAGACCCTGATTTGAGTCTACACCTCGGATACGCCCCTGGGTGCAGTCCTCCCATGAATCGAGAGACCCCTTGGACGTTTGGGCGGGGTTTCCGATTCCCGAATCTATATATGAAAAAACTTTTATTTATAAAAAATATTAAAAGATATATAAAATTATATATATTATAATATAATTAATATATATAATAAAAAATATTATAATATAAAAATATATATAATAATAAATATAATATATATATTTATAAATATATATATAAAAATTTTAAATATATAATATAAAATTATTTATATTATTAATATAAAATATATATATATATAATAATAATATATATATAATATATATATATAAAAATATATATATATAAAATTTATATAATATATATATATATTTATATAATTTATATAAGTAAATGTTTTTTCAATATAGAATGGGAAACGGGAACAAAACGCCAAAAATGACCCAAAGGGGGCTTACTACATTCATGGGAAGGGGACGCCCCGAGGAGGGCGGTACCCAAGAGGTGTGCACGCAAAGTAGGGTCACAGTAGAGTATCCGCGGAGGAAAACGCAAACCAGCTCATAGGTGGGTAGTATGGTTTTATTGGTTAATGTGAGCCTTACATAGTGTGGGAAACGGCTCCCGGAACACACAAAAAAAGTTACAGGGTTTTAATCTTGGGGTAAAAACGGGAGGGGGCCCTCCATTCGCGGCCAAAGGCCCCGTCCACGATACCCTCGGCCCGTCGAAGAGAAGCGTCCCCACTTCCGGCTTTAACTTTATAGGTGAACCCTTGGGTTTTGTGTGCAGACCAATTTTTTGTGCGCGCGTCGCCCCTTTGGGGACATTGTGCTTACACGCGTTTTTCAGAATATCTGCCTCGGGGTAAACACAGCGTCATTTGTAATAAACCGGAAGGGGGATGGCAGCCGTTAGGAGGTATAAGGGTTTCCCTACCTGGTGCTGGATGGCCATTAATAGCGAGGGTACCGGGTAGGAAGAGAGCCAGGTTTCGGGTTTTATGTTCTATGAGAGAGATAAACTCCTTTCACACACGATTTTTCTTTTACCAACCATTCGAGGGAGATGATATGCAATGGTAAACCCAAGCCGGATAAAAAGATATCACGACTCGCTGAAAAGTTTTCCCCGGTAAATTCTGCCCCATTGTCTGTGATCGATGTTCGGCGTAACTAAATGAAGGCATTCGTTTACTGTATTACATCTTGTGGGGAAAGGGGAAAATCAATGCAGTTTCGGCCGTGAATCAATGAGCTCAGGAAAAAGCGAACCCTGAGTTGAGTAGCAAAAGACAGCAGAAATCTTCTTTGAGGATGGGTACATCACCAAAACACGCAGTCGGCTCGCCTCTGCAACCCCGTGGCATACCCGACAAGCTTGGAATAGAACATTTTTCAGAAAATATTAGGGAAAAAACATTTTGCGAAGTTTTGTATAGGTTCTGTAAATATTTGGGGTGTACCCGGGGGGAGGCCAGTGTGAAGCTTAATGCAGCTTCCCTAGAGATCGAGGAATCATCGGCTGGTGAATAACCTTTTGAAAGATGACGGAGTGATACAGTAGCCTCTTTAGCCAAAAATCATCAATAGGTAGAGGGGTCCGCCTCTTAGTAAAATCTTTTTTTCCAGGTAAGATGAATCTCTCCACATTTTATCCCATTCTCCTCTCTCGCCCTTGTAGGATTCAGGTTGTAAAATTGCTGCAGCAAATCTTGACGTGCTAGTTGAAATGGTGAAACATATGGAAAGCTGTCGGGGAAAAGATTTGGGGTCATTTTTTGTAGATCAGTTTAAAATTTAGTAACTTAGCCGTGGCAATCGGTCATTTTGGTGATTAATTCGGGGAAGACGAAGGTAAAAAGGGGCGAGGTCTGTGTATTAGTCAAAGGGCCGCCAATTTAAATTTCAAAAAAAATCTCACGCCCGACGATGTAAGGCTTCCTGATCAAGGGGGTATTCTCTCGGATTTTAAAACCTTCGAGAGTAGGGAGGAGATCATAAGGCACCCCGTCCAGAGATTGCTGCATAGGTATGCCCCCGGCCCTTGGATTATTGATGAATTCATATTCCGTGAGAAATGGGTTTCCTCAATACAGGTTTCGCAAGTAGAATTCCTTAAATTATCGAAGATTTTTCTTTTCCCCCAGAGAATTTGGTTCTTTTTTGGTGAGTAAAGCAGGGAGAAGAATGGCTGCAAAATGAGCATGTGTGTCTAAAAAAATCCCGGCCCCCGGGGAACTTTACCAATTATGCTTGGGGACGGGATCTACAAGTTAGTGTTTTCTCGGGATCTGGATGTAGGGCATTCCGCAATACAGCCCCCAAGAAATTTGATCGGTTTTCACAAAATCACATCTCACATTCATCTAAATCATTTTGGGAAAAAGGACCTGTAGATTCGTCTAGATGACAAGGTGTTCATCAAATGTTTGCGTGTATGATCCCATCACAATATGGAGGATGCTTCCAAGGGGACACTCCCAAGTAGGATTTTGATACCTTTGAAAAGTGTGGGGGCTGTTGCTAGCCCAAAAAGGTAGGAGACAAACAGAAAACCCTCCTGCATTGCCCCCCCCTAACGGAACCCCCTTGCCGGGGGGGGGGGCTTGAGGCCCCAATGATCTGGTGAGTCGGACCAGAGGGCTCCCCATAGGGAGGGGCACGTGGGGGATGAGAAAAAATGGCTTCTGGGCCCCAAAGGGCCCTATGAGAGGGGATGGGCCCACCCCGGGTTATTCCATCTTGGCCCAGGAGAATTCCCCCACAGGGTTTTGCCGGCGGGCACCCCGTATTACCAGGAGACGGGAGTCCTGGGGTTGAGCAAGCTGCACACTGCCCCCTGAGCTAGAACACACCTTTTTGGTCCTTTATGGGTTAGAGGGGTGGTTGATCAAGTCCCGGTCAAGTAATCGGGGGTCAAATTGGTGGGTAAGCAGGCACTATTCGTCGGTAGGCATAGGTCCGCGACTCCCAATCAGTTGTAATAGTGGTGGTATTTTTCCCCTTATTACCCCGTGGTGGGGGGAGATTTTGGTAACTTAGTTCCCCCCGGGGGACTCCATGGGGGGTGGGGGGGTGGGATAAAAGAATTCCAATTTGATGAGTCTGAAATTTTTACAAAGATCTACTCCTCCCTGACGACCTACGAATCCCCGACCATTCCCTTGGAACATACTTTTGTCATTTGAACCTTTCCCCAGCTTTAAAATGGAAAGAATGGGAATCGAAGGGTTTCCCGGGCCCCAAACAGGTAAGAAGGGAAAACCCTCCTCAACCACAAAGGGAATTTACTGGTAAAAATTAAAAAATATTCTATAGTAAGTACTAGTAGGAAACATGAAGGGTATCAATAGGGGATCTTGATTTTTTCGAAGACATCAAAAAAAATTTTTTAAGTATGAACGGTCTCGCACACCCCACGCGAGATTAGCCTGTAGTTGAGTTTGCACGGGGCGAGAAGATTTTGCGTGCGAAGCGACTTTCTGGGGTAAAGTTTATGTTCTCCTAAAAAAAAACCCAACAGTGAAAGGGGAATTTTTTTTCCCAGGACCTGAGAGGTTTTCTGAGGAGAAATGTTAGAGGAATAGAGATTTTTAATGTAGGGGCCCAAAAAAAAATTTTAAGAAGAAATTTGAGGTTTTGGAACATCAACACGCCTTTTTCTAACTTTTAACACGTTAGCCCTTTCCAAAAACGGTTAAGTTAGCAGGGGTACCACCTAAAGGGTTTAAACCCAATTGCCCAAACCCTATGGGGTGTTTCACGCCAGGGTTGGCATGGACCCAACCTTGCGTTTTAAAAAAATGGGCAACCCAAGAGTATGTTAAGGTGGGTAAAAACAGGTCATCAAGGAGAGACAACGCCCAGGTCCAATGTGTCCCATGCAAAGAGGCCCTGAAGCTTTTTAAAAAGAGGTAAAAGGTTTAAGATTTAAAAAGGGAAAAGTTTTGGTAATAAGGAGCAAGGAGAAATTTATTTTTCCGGGGGCAAAGCGAGTCCCCTTTTGGTATTGACAGGGGAATCCTTTGTTCATTCTACCACCCTTCCTTCTCACAACCCTTCCCCTCCAAGTTTTCCAACACAATTGCCATCTTTAAAACCTCAGTCCCCTTGGTGAGTTTCCCCCAAAAAAGGAGTAGGAGTGGGGGGTTTCCCCCCCAAAGAAGGTTTTTGGACCCAACTTTTTGGCCCCAGAGCTCAACGGTGACAGCTCCAGCTGCCCCCACAAAACAGGACCCTTGCGCTAGGCAGAAGCCCTAAAGTAAAGGGCTCAGGGATGCCTTTCCCCAGGCAAAGGAAATCTGAACCTTGCAAAAAAATCCAGCTCCCACACCCACAGGGGCCCCCGCTGCTAGACAAAATCCCCCTAAAGCAAAATCAGGTCACCTTTGCCCAGGCAAAAAAATCCGGAACCTGTCCAAGGGAAACCGTGGAAAAGTTCCACAGGTAAAAACATTAAAAAGGTCTCCAGGATCGGGAAAGGGACAGAAAAGGTTTGGAGGAAAACCCTTGCCCCACAGGTGGCAAACCCCTATGAAGAAATAATAAAGAACTGGATACCTAATCCAATGGAACGTCGGGGAATTTAGCAAAAGGGGAAGAACTGAAATCGATAGCCAAAAATATTTGTGTATGCCAAGAGATTAGATAGGGAAAATGGGCCCATTCCCCGAGAGGATTTCAAGTTCAAGCCATTAGGGACCTTTTACAATGGACTCTGGAGGAGAAATTTAAAGTTGTCAAGTATTCCCTTTTAAGCCCTCCACTGCGAACACTGGGTGAAGGTGTGAGAAAAAGGTTGACACGACCTTAAAATGGCATCCCTCTACTTTCCCCCCACAAATCTCAAATTTAAAGATTTGGGGAAAATTCTTGAGAGTTGCCCCACCCCTTTTACTTTGGGGGATTCAATGGTCAGATCACCCCTTGGGGGGGAAACTTTGTGCAACCCTCGAGGAAGGACCTTGGAGTCCTGCTCCTAAGATAGATGCAGTTTTTTTGAAAAAGGACACCCCCCACATTTCCCAAATTCAAACTGGGAATTCTCCAATATAGATGCAATTGTCTCACCTGTTCCCGGAAATTTTACTTTGGAGGGTTTTGGAAGACTTACATGGAAGCGACCCTTTCCAATTTCTTTGGGGAGTGAAGGGGATTCCCGAATGAGTGAGAGATGGTGACTTGAACATGCGGACTGGAAATTTTTTTAGACAATGCAGTATTGCAGGACTGTGAAGATTTCCAGAGGTTCAAGATGCTTTTAATCACTTCCACACAAAAATTACCTGCAGCAAAAGCATCCATTCCAAAAGTAGCGGGGATTACCGTCGGCCTCCCTACCATGGGGTTGATGAATGCCAAAAAGCTTCAGGCAAAAAAAAGCGCATTATGGGATTGAAAGAGCCCGGTGATGTATCCTTGATCCATTACAAAAAAACCCGAGCCAAGGCAGGCGAGTGCTAAGGAGGCCAGACGGGGCGTCATGGGGACAGTATGTTCCTTATTAAATTGGGACCCCCTTTGAGGTTGGGACAAGGTGGTAAGACGTGGAAAAGGACATCACGTCACCCCCTGCTTGAAATGATGGGATAATCTCACAGATAAAAAAGATGTTTTAATGAGTAGCTAAGTCCAGGGAGAGATTCCCTTTGGAGCATTTACAAATGCCCCAAATTTTCCCCCTTTGGGCTGAACAGGGAAAAACACCCCGGGCGTTTTTCAGGGACTGCAGCGAAAACCCCTACACTTTTCCATTTTTTCGCAAAGGGGATGGACTTGTTTGCAGCTCTGCCATAAGACGCCCCCGGAAGTGCGATATTCATACCAAATGAATCTCATTTTCAGACTCCCCGAAGTTTCTGTTTGGGCCTGTTTTAATAGGATATATAGGGAGGGTACAAGCCCTCCAATGGAAAGAGCTATAATTATTCACCTTAAAAACCTGCAAGGAGTCCCCCCAAAAAAATTACGAACAATTTCCCCCACCCGCTGATCTGCAAGCTGATAGAGAAAATAGGTTTACATGGCTGCTAAAAAAGGAAAAAATGCGACCCAATCAATAGGGTTTAGAAAAGAGATCGACCCCCAGATGCATTGTAAGGATGGAAAAGTATACAGAATTCCTTTCCCCCAGCGACGTCACATGTTAGCAGTCTTTTTTGACCTTTAAAAGCTTATATATATTTGGGAAACAGGGTATCAAGAAGTTTTATGACATTGGTTTAAGAGGAAACTTACCTACCTTCATACAAAATGTAACAGGGAAAATTTTGAGGTTTAGGTGGGAAACAGTTTTCCAACTGGAAGATCAGCTGAAGGGGCCCACAAGGGAGGTCTTAAGTGTGCCCCGTTGCATTGCATAAAGACATTTTAAAGGGTTTCCCAAATTTGTTTATGTAATCTGTATGTGGGGAATTTTCATGTAGCTCAGGGGGAAGTTACAGGAGGCAAGGACACAGAGGCGAAAAAATAAGTTTTACAGGGAAAAAATATCAGGGTTCAATTTTCCCAAGCAAGACCCCGGCTAGCATTTTCCCTAAACAGGGAAAAATTTCATCCTTACCTCTATTTTGGAGCAAACCCCCGCAATTTGTCCAAAAGGGAAGTATGGGTTAATTTTGAATCAAAGGTTTTCATGGGTGCTAAATTAAACAGTTGAAAGTAAAGGCTACAAAAGACTTAGATTTTGCAGGTTTTTCACATTATCTTGGGGTGCAGACCGCACATCGCTTCGGGCTTTTCGAGGTTATTTGTGTAAGCGATTAGGGGTAGAAGTTTTTCATCTGCAATCCCCCTTTCTAGGATTTGAACCGGCATAATGAAGCTTAAATCGTATGGGTTTAGGGGCTTCCCCCTGTGGGGTCCCTGTATGTTTAGAGTGGAGAACCCCCTCTTTTATTACATGAGAATAAAGAAGTGATTACTAACGAGACACAAAGGATTCCAGGATTCCCACATCTAGATTGGGTTTTTAACCCCTGAGATAGCCCAATATGGTAGGAGAAGAGGGAAACTTTTGGAAGATTTAATTAAAATTTTCTAAGGTTTTGGGGGTTTGGAAATTTTCCCCAATTCCCCTTGGATAATCAAGTCAAGCGGATTAGCAGAATGGGAAAAGGGGGAGAGATCCCCAAGCAAAGCCCAGAGAAATTTTTCAGCACATTTTTAAAAAACCCCGAGATCAGATGCAATTTTTCAGAGGTTCAAAATCTGAAAATGGGGTGGGTTTTTCGCAGTGAGCAGAAGGAAGATGATCTGGCAGTCTTTCCCAGCAGCCCGATTTCACTGCAGGGTTCATGCCACCCCAGCAGTTAAGTGACAGGATTTCGAACATTTTATTTTTGGGTTTTGGACCTTTGTAGTGCTTTCAACAGTCAAGAGCTTAACTCTCAACCAAAAGGGGAGGGGGGTTCAAGATTGGTTGCATGTGCAAAACAAAAAAAATAACTCTAGTTTAGTGTCAGGTTTTTGGTATCAGTGGGAATAGCGAGTGATCAAAGGCCAAGCAGCTGCCGCTCAGCCTTTTGATGCCATTTTTCCCCTCCCACACACCCACCCGAAACCCCGATCAGAAATGTCTTCGTGTAAATGGAGGGAACAATGGAGGCAACCTCCCGAAACAAACGCGAGACATTAGAGATGACCTTGGCAGTTGGGCGATACATCCTCCCAACCGAAAAAAGGGGAAATTTTTTATTTAAAAAACTAAGAATGGGAACAAGAGACTCATGGGCCCAAAGATGGCTTAAAAATGAAACACTTTTTGGGAAAGGGTGCCCAAAATTTATTGATATTTAAAAATTTTCTGCCGCGCAACAGCTAAGGTCATTTGCGGCGAAAACCTGTTAACCTAAAAATTTAAAAGTTTAAAACTTTAAAAACATCAAAAAATATCTTACAAATAACAATAAAAAGATTAAAAAAACACAGTAAAAATTAGCTCTAAGGCATAAAATTTTTGTATAAACATTTTGCAAATTAAACTTTTGAAAATTAGCTCCCCAAAGGAAATTTAAAAAGACCCTTAATCACAATTTCCCCAAAACATTTTTTTTGGGATATGGGGGAGACAAGAAATAAGTCTTTGGGTTTAGAATTTGACATCTTTAATACATGGCGATCGTTAAGCTCTTGCATCTTTTACAAAGGCTTTTTTTTTAGCCCTCAGGGCCCCTGAGCAGTTTGTGTGCCCCCATTCTAGTCTTTTTAATACAACTTCACTTTCGGTTTGGGATGGATGAGCGCCCAAAGCCAAGGTCATCTTAATCTCGCAGTTTTTTTGGAGGATGACCCCTTGTTCCCCCATTTATCACGAAGAAACTTTGATGGGGTTTCAGGGCGGTGTGTGGGGGAGGAAAATTTGATCACAAGGCAGAGCGGCAGTGCTTGGCCTTTGATAGCCGCATTCAGAGGTGGGACAGTGATGGGCTCTTTCCAGCGATTTACGCACTTGCCCAACCATGTAAGGGGGGCCCCGAGTTTTAACAAGGAGAAAGTCTCCTGACGGTTTTGGGCCCCTTTAGCACTCGCTGGGCCTTTTGGGTCGGGTTTTTTTAAGGATCAAAGGGTTTAAACAGGGGCGCGTTTCAATGCCTTAACAGTTTTTTTCTTGAAGCGTTGGCATATCAGACCACCATGGAGGAGGTCGCGGGAATGCCCCCTACTTTTTGGGAAGGTGCTTTGCTGCAAAGGGAATTTTTGATGTTTAAATGATAACAGCATTTGAACACACGGAAATCATTCAGTCCCTGCAAACTCATTTATCTAAAAAAGATTCCAGTCCGCATGTTCAAGTGCCATCTCTGTACCCCATTGGCTGGAAAAACCTTCACTCCTCCAAAAGTATTGGAAAATGCGCTCCATGTAAGCTCGTAACCTGCCAAGTAAAATTCATCTGTGAATCAGGTGAGCCAATTGGCAGGACTATATTGGAGAATGCCCCAGTTTGAACTTGGAAATGTGTGGGAGTGCCCACTGTTCAATAAAACTGCATCTACTTAAGAACAAGGACCCCAAAGGGCCCCTTTCCCTCGAGGGTTGCACAAAGTGTCTCCCCAGAGGTGATGCCGACCATGAAATCTCCCAAGAGTAGAAATGGATGTGGAAAATGCCCAAGTAGATCTTCCAAATCATTTGTTGAGATTTGTGGAGGAAAGTAGATAGAGCAACAGTGTAAGGTCGTGTCAACCTATTCTACAGCCTTACCTGCAGTGTTGTTGCAGGTGGAGGCCTGGAAAGAAAAATCCTGAGTCCATTATGCTACTCCTCCATGAGGTCCATTGTCAAAAATCCATAATGGCTTGAATTTGGAATCCTCTCAGGGAAATAGATGAAATTTTCCTGGTCAAAATCTCTTGTAGAATACACAAACTGGATTAATGAAGCCATCAGATATTGCAGTTCTTCCATTTTGCATGAATTCCCTGACAGTTCCATTGGATTAGGGTATCCAGCCTTATATTATTCTTCATAAGGTGGTTGGCAGAAACCCGTGGCAAGGTTTGCTCACAACCTTAGGCTGTCCCTTTCCATGATCCTGGGAGTACTTTTAAGGTGTTTACTGCCTTTACTTTACTTCAGGGGCATTCTGCTAGCAGCGAGGCCCCTGTGGATGTGGTGGCAGCTGGAAGTGGTTTCCGTGAGGCCCTGGGGTCTTAAGTTGGCTCCCGAGACTTCTTTCGGAGGAGGAGTTCCTAATAGGACCCTCACTCCACCCCTTTCTGGGGAAAAAACTCACCAGAGCAGTGTCAGCAAATTTTCGAGAGGGTTAAAGGAAGTGGGAGAGTGTGGTTGGAAGAAGCATTGGAGGGCAAGGGTTGGTTGGAAGGAGGATGGGCTAGAATTGAAGCAAAGGACTACCTGGCTGTGCAAATAGCACACAGCACGTCGCTTGCCTCTGGAAAACTAACTTTCTCCTTGCTCTTTATTACCAAACACTTCCTTTTCAAATCTGTACCCTTTTTCCCCTCTTTTAAGAAACTTCATGAGCCCCTTTGCAGTGGAACAGCATATTGGACAGTGTCATCTCCTTGATGACCTGTTGTACCACACCTTACACATACTCTTTGGGTTTCCATTTCTTTAAAAACGGCAAAAGTTTGGGTCCATGCCCATAACCCC
>NW_023660629.1:45089-64496 GCF_015228065.2 Penaeus monodon | reverse complement strand
AAAAACAATGATATGATTAAAATATCGAATGCAAAATTACCATCATAATTATTGCTCTCTAATGCTTTAATGATCATAGAATAATAATGAGATAAAAGAGAAAGTTATGTTCAGGGGGCAAGAAATTCCTTTTGGGTATAAACCACATGATTGTGTGAATGTTGTATGTTACATAAGAAAATTAAAAATAGTTAAATGTAAACCCTAAAGAAGAAAATGGAGTGAAAAATGATAAAGCCAAGAGAAAAATTGGGAAACAAAAGAAAAAATAGAGCGGGACGAAGAGCAGGAGACGCTGTTTGGGTTGTAAAATTTGAATTATTACCTATGAAAACCCCGGGGATGGGGAAGTGGTGGAACAACCCGAGGTCCCGCCACTCAACCTCAGCCATTTCCTCCCTCCCTTCCCCTCCTCTCTTCAGTTTCTCCCCTTTTCCCTGTTTCCTTTTCCCCCCTTTTCCCCTTTCTCCCACCTTTTTTCACACCCCACCCCCCCTTTCCGCTTCCCCCCCCCATTTCCCCCCCCCCCTCTCTCTTCTTCTACCTCTCTCCTTCCTTACACCCCCTTTCCTTCCTCCCCCTCTCCCCCTCCCCCCCTCCTTCCTCCTCCCCTTCAATCTCCGTCTTCTCCATTCCTTCACCCTTTTCCCTCCTTCCCCACCCCCTTTACCCCTTCCTCTTACCCCCTTCTCTCCCTCACCTTCCACCACCCCCCCAAGACAATTCGTCCAAGACTCTAACTCGCTCGCAAGCACCCTGGGGAGCGAACAGACCTGAGATAGCTTCGAAACGTGTGATAAGAGCGCTGGTCACGGGGCTTTTCGAGATCCCTTGCCTACAAAGAAAGAGGGTGAAGGGAAAAAAATATCAGAACCCCTTGACTGGTTATGACCCGAGGGCAACAGGGCGTTTTTGTGGTTGGGGGGTTTAAGCCAAACCCCTTCCCCCCCCTTCCCTCTACTCCCCCTTTCCCCCGTTCACAAAAAAGGGCTTTTTGGGGTGTTTGCATCGGAATGTCACTTTGCTTGTGTTCGAGGTGTGGTTTTATAACCTGAATTCGTTTTTTTCACGTAAAAATGAAATGAATGTTATTGCATTTTTTTTGGTAAAAGGCTGTACTGCCTGACTGCGAAAGCCCCAATCTAGAAGTTATTATTTTTATCAAAAATTATTAATATATATTTATATAATAATATAAAAATTTTAATATATAATATTATAAAAATATATACTATATACATATATATATATTATATTTATATATAAAACATATATATACATATAATACATATATATATATATATAATGATATATATATAAAATATATAATATATATTTAAAATATATATATAAAATTTTAGTATAGATGAGCTTGTTATACATACATATGTGTGAGTGGGGGATGGGATATATATTTAATATTCTATATATGTTGCATATATTATATATATATATTATAATAATATATATATATATTATATAATATTTATATATATATATATGTATATATTAATATAATATATTATATATATATATATATATATTTATCTGGTGTGTGTGTTATAATTTTTTAAAATTTCCAGAAAGAAACGAATTTCCTTTCCCTTTTTGGCTTTAACAAGCGCAAAACTCCCACCCAACCCGAACCCTTTATGTTTATATAATGAAAATTTATATAAAAAATTAAAAAAAATAAATTATAAATATTATATTTATATCCCCCCCTACTATCTATCATCTATTATCTATCTTTTTATCTATCTATTTTCTATCTTTATATATATTATAAAAATATATATATAATATTATACCCACACACACACAGATAAACTTTTGCCTTTTTAAAACACCACGGAAAAAACGACATTCGTGTAGGTGATAATATCCAAAAAATTATACCCCTGCACAGTCATTATCGTCAAAATTTTTAAAGATCTAAAAACTAAAAATTCATAAGAAATTATCCTGGTGACCTTTTTCCTCCGCGTAGTTGATCTTAGTTTTTTTGTAAAATTATCCTTTATCCGATCCTTCTGTGAAAAAAGCGAAAAAAAAAAAAGGAGTTAAAATGGTGAAATATGAAAAAAATTATATGATATAAATAATAAAAAATTTTCCTAGAAGGGGAAAGAAAAAGATAAAAAGTGAAAAAAAAAACATGGAGAACAGGAAAAGAAAAAGAAGATAAAAAGAAAGGGGAAAGGCAAAAAAAAAGAAAAAATAGAGAAAAAGTAGTAATAAAAAAGTAAAAAGAAAAAAAGAAAATAAGAAGCGGGGAAAAAGACAAAAAAACGCAATAAATGAAGAAGAAATGAAAGACGAAAAAAAAAACAACAACACAACAACAACAAAAACAACAACAACAACAACAAAAAAGAGGGGAAAGAGACAGGAAAAATCGAAATCTCCCCAAAAAAACCCAAACAACCAAAGGGCTACGTTAATAGATAATAGAGCCCCCCAAACAATACGATTTGGGGTAACCATTTTAAATGTAGAAGATGAGCTTAGCGTGACCGAGGCCAGGGGCTGCCAGCTACAAACCACTCGTCTTGTCTTTCGAAATTTATGTTTTTTTTTATCTGGGAGAAGTTTTGACATTGGAGGTCACGGGGGGCATGGGTTTCTATTTCCCTCTCTGTTAATTGGTCATAGTTACGCTATCGTCTCTTTTGTTGTTGCTTTTGTTATTATCGTATCACTTTTTTAAAATCATTATCTTTGTTTTTTTTCATGTTTGTGGGGTTTCTACTGTTTGTTTGTTGTTATAAATCCGTTATCATTATTTCTATCATCATCATTTTTACACTTTATCACTATTATTGTCATTTTTATTACTATTGTCATAATCGTTATCACTATTTTACCATTACATTTTTACACGGTTTTTATTTTTTTTCATTATCACATATTGAAAAAAAATCATTACATCTCTCATCATCATTATCATCATCAAACATAATCATCATTTCATCATTTCATCATTTTTCATCATCATCATCTCATCATCATCTCATCATCATCATCATCACATCTCATCATCACATCATCATATCATTTGAAATTCCCTTGCTATTTTTATCATTTTACATTTTTGTCATAATTTTGTTACTATACTTATAATATTTTTTAAAAATTTTTTTACTATTGATAATATCCACTCTCATCTTTTGTTATTGCTATTTTAATATAGTTATCTTTCTTTTTACTGTTATTTTATTATTTTATATTTATTATTTTATTTTTATTATTTTATTATCTCATTTTTTATTATTTATTATTATTATTATTATCATTTTTATTATTATCATTGTTTATTATTATTACTATTATTTTTATTGTTGTTTTTGTTGTTGTTGTTGTTGTCATTGTTGTTATTCCTCATCCTCATTATTATCATTATTAGCGGACCAGTGGAAAATCCCCAAAAACCCCCTCACCCTCCTCCTTTACTTTCGCCCCCCTCCCTCCCTTTCCTTCTCCCTGTACCTTTCCCGTTCCACTCTGCCCCCCAATCTCACGCCCCAAAACTTCTTGTCACTCCTTCTCCCCATTTAGGGCCTAAAATTTTTCCCCTCACTTTTCCCCTTCTCTTCCTTCTTCTCCTTCACTTCGCTTCTTATCACCTTCCTGCCTTCCCACCCACCCTTTTCATGAGCCCCCGCCCCTTCCCCTTCTCTTTCTCCTGCCCATTCTCTTTTCTTCTTATGTCCCCGCCGTTTCTCATCTTTTTCCCCCTTCCCTTTTCCCCTTTTCCTTTTCAGCCTCCTTTCTCCTCCCCTTCCCCCATCTCCCACCATTCTTATCCCTCTTCCCCCCCTTTTCTCCCTTTTAACTCCTCTTCGGAAATCGTGTAAATAATAATGTCCCTCTAATCAAAAAAGGGCAGACTTCAAGCCCCAACGCAAAAAATCGATTTCAGACGTGAAGTCAAAACTTTATCACAATATGCGAATCGTTAGACCCCTTTTTTTGTGATTATCATTTCTGTTATCGTCATTTTTGTCTTTTGTCATCAGATTTTTTTTTTCTTAAAATCGAAATTTAAAAAATATAAACCCGTTTTTTAGCATTTTTTTGTCATATTTAAATATTTAAAAGGGCCTGGTTCGGTGTGGAGAAAATAGACAAATAATTATTTATGTTTTTTATCAAATATCTTGTGTGTTTGTTTACAAAAAGCGAGGGAATTACATTCAGTAAAAAATAGTGAGAAAAAGGGTTTTGGCATTTTCAACGAACGCAGGGTTAAGATAAAGGAAAAAAATATTTAAAGTGATACAGGGTTACCCAAAACTGAGAGCTCCTGAAGCTGAAGGAAGCAAAGGAAGGTGAAAAAAATCTCAATATAAAAAAATATAAAAAGGGGGGAAACGGAAGGAAAAGAAACAAAAAAAGGAATAGAAAAACATTTCGAGAAAAATTATGAAATTTTTTTGGAGGAATTTCTTTTGATGAGTCTTGTGTTAAGAAAAAACCCGACGGGAAAACTGTGAACTAAAAAGGGAGTTCCTAGAAAAAAAGTAACGAAAAAAGAAGCAAATATAAAATGATCATTTCATATCGCTGCGCCGAAGGGTGGGGGGAAAAGGTTTTTGAAAGATTTTGAAAGTAAATTTAGAAGGTACCGATTAGATTTTTCGGATACGTAACATAGTGGGGGGCCGGGAAGGGATAAGAAATGCCATTTTGGATGAGTTTATCGGAATTTGGCTGCTTGCTGAGGGTCGTGGAACCCTGCAAGGTTTGGGGATACTTTAAAATTTGTGATGACTAAAAAGACGAAGTTAATTGGGTATAAGCAGAGAAAACGCTGTCTCTGAAATTTTTTCGCCTTGTGCAGAAACGTGGGTAATACTGATAAAAAACCCGGTTTTTTTCACGGGTGATCAGGGAGTGATAGCAGACAGCAAACTATGATGTCGTTTTGGGAAAGTAGAGGTGACTGAAGAGCAAAAAAGGAAAGGAAAAAGGGAAAAAAACAATATTTACGAATATAATGACGAGGGGGTGGGCATGAAAAATACCCCCCAAAAAAAAAACCCTTTTTTTTCTTCCAGCGAAAAAGCCTTGGTTCCTAGGGAAAAAACGGGGAAAACGCTACAAAGAAAACACCGAACGGATCGTTCGTAGCGCTAAAGGTGACGCTCAAACGTAAAAAAATTTAAAACATTATTCGGCTTTTATTTATGCTATATTTATAAATTCATTTTTTATTTTAACAATTCACCCCAATATTTTCCATTAATGTCCAGCAGCTAGGCTTACAAGCAGGAATCATGCTCCACGTTTCTTCACGTTAACATCCTTTTGTTTAGCTGGTTGTCCCCAAATCCCAGCCCCAAAAATACCCACTAGGTCTCAAAGATTTTAAAATTCATATGGCAGAATCCTACCAAAAAATATTCCTTGGCATTCTCATTAGTTGTTATGTGTAAACAAGGTACCGTCGTTGCGGGGGCGACCACCTGTGGCCCTTTTGCATTTGTGCGCCAAAAAAAAAAGGACAGTATCGCGCTACGGGCCCATTCCGCTAAATGTGCGCTTCGTAGCGCTGCAAAATCCCCAACTGAACGCGGGTTAGTACTGCTGACGAAAAAACTGGAAAAAAAAAAAGTCTAATAGGTGAGGGGATTTAAAGGCTGACGTCAGAAGCCGGAGATGAAGAGCTGGAAAGAATTTTTTGAAACCGAGGGGTAAAAAAAACTTTTGTTGGGGTCCCTTTCCTTGACGATTCTTCTCTCATACCGACTGATTCTTGAATTCATACCGGACATTTAATTTTTTCCTTTTTTTTCTTTCCACCCCTCTGTCTGTGTTTTATCTGTGGATTTATTTTTTTAAATAAAATTTTATAATATTATATTTTATATAATTTTATATATTTATATAAAATATACACATATATTTCCCTCTTTTTCCCTTTCCCCTTTTCCCCTTTTTTATTCTCTGTCCCCCTCTCTCAAAAATTTCCCTTTTTTCGATCTGCCAACGCTTTCACCCCAATCTTTTCAAGTCACCCCCCCCTCCCACTTTATCCCTACTCTTCCCCCTCCCCCTCCCCTCTTCCTCTTTAACCCCCCGCCTCCTTGCGCCTTTTCCCTTCCTCCCCCTCCCCCTCCCCATTTCTTCCTTGCGCCTTTCACCCTTTCCCCCTTTCCCCCCCTTTTTTCTTTTAACTCCCCCCCATTTTCCCCGTTTCCTCTTCAGGCCCCCTTTTTTCTCTCTTTCACCCCGCCCCCCTTTTTTACCCCCCTTCCTTTTCTCTCCCCTCCTACTTTTTCATAACTTCCCTTTCCCTTGGATAGTCGTAATAATTAATGTGCTAAACGACGGCTCTACTTCAGTGCAGGCATTTGCCTCAAGAATGCTATTATTTTTATCATTGCATTAATTTTTGTTGTTGTTTTTGTTGTTTTTTTAAAATGATGATAACAGCGACAAAAAATATATAACAATAATGACAAATATAATTTTAATAGGTTTCTCATAGATTCGTAACATAGCGCCTGTGTATGGGGGTTATTCTATACATTTAAGTTGCCAATTTTCACTTTTACAACCATGTTAATTTACTTCTAGCCTGCAGTCACAGAAATGATTCAAGCGTAAAAAATCCAATAACAACATAATAAAAAGACTTCAAATCCCCCATCACATGGAAAATGAATCAGGCTTCAAATGTAAAATTTATAATCAAACGCACACAAAAACCACCACAACCACACACACACACACAACATACCACACACACACACGCACAAATACACAACACACACAAACACACCACCACACACCACCGCATACACCCACACCCCACACACACACACACCACCCAAAAAAACAACACACACACCCACACACACAAACACACACACCACAACACACACACATATATATATATATATTACTTACTAGTTTGTTTTTTTGCTTATCAAAACATAAATCCCTGTAGAAAAAATGACCCTTAAATACTCTAACACAGTTTGATCACCCCGAAGGAGGGTGGTACAAGTTTTAAGGAAAAGGGCCAGACAAAAAAGTTTCCAGCGGGAAAAAAAGTGAGTAGAACACTGTTGGAGACGCGATAAAAGTAAAAAAGAAAGAGATGCGAAAAGGATTCGGGGTTTGGCTGCTGGACAAATGAAAACGTGACGAAGGTAGCTTAACAGCTTCAATATGGGGGTAGGAAAAGAAATTGCAGGCCTACAACGTCGCAAGCAAAAGGACGAAACACTGTGCCAACAATATTTTTGTGATGAAAAGAGAAAGGGGGAGAAGACGGAGCTCCCGGTGCTTTCCCCGCTAAGCTTCCGCTCAAGCTTTCCCCGAAAAGGCCGGAAAATCGGGCTAAGATCAAAAGGCGATGTTTAGTTTTATTTTTCCCCGTCAACAGTTGGATAATTCCAACAAGGCTTTTTTTTTTTTATTTTATCATTTTAAAGAAAACTGGTATGTGTACTTGTACACGGGTCTCTACAAACCGCACACCAACACACCACATACACTCCAGCTGTGAGCGTGTGTGGTAATATAATAAATATATATATATATATATTATATATATATATATATATATATATAATTTTTTATATATTATATATATTAAAATATATTATATATATATTTTGTAATATGCATTAAAATAATTTATTATTTATAAATTTATATAATATATATATTATATATTTGTGTGTGTTGTGGTGTGTGTGGTATATATATATATATTATATAAAATATATATTATTATAAATATATTATAACTTATTATATTTATTATATTTATAATATATATAATTTATTATATACTTTTAAATTTTAAAATATATTATAATATATGTGTAACATATAAAAAAATTAATATATATATTAATATTAAAAATTATATATAATATATATAATATAAAATATTTAAATTTATATTATATATCTGTGTTGTGTGATGTGTGTGTGTCCTGGTGGTGTGTATGTATAGAAAATTAATTTATAATGTTTTTACATATCCACACAGAAAACTGTTGCCCATCTTAAATAAATCTTCAATAAATTATATTATTTTAGTTATCTATATATATGAAACTATCTATTACTACAATCATCATCATATATTATATTATATATTATATATATTATATATATATTTTATATTGTTGTGTGGGTGTGTGGTTTGTGTGTGTGTGTGTTTTGTGTGTGTGCGTGTGGGGGTTGTGTGTGTGTGTGTGTGGTGTGTTGGTGTGTGTGTGTTTGTTGTGTGTGTTGTGTGTGTGTTTTCGTCGTCTGCCCTCTGTTGCCTATGTCGAGCACATGCAGTATGCTTGTGCGTGTTGTTCTTCAAAAAACCTCGTACTTTTTAATCTCCTGTTGAACTGAAAAAAAAGTCTAGTCGTCTGATAAGAGGCAAAAAAAAAAAAGCCATTAGCTATTGTCTTGTTTTAAAAAGATCGTTCGTGTCAGTCACACATTTGGCAATTAACTCCTGGGGGCCAAGGGGTGGGGGGGAAAGGGGAAGAATGAAAAAAGGAGAGGAAACCAGGGACGAGGAGGGGAAGGAAGGAAAGGATGAGGAGAAGAAAAGGGGGGGGAGGAGAAAAGCCGAAAATGAGGGGGAAGGGAAAGCAGAGGGGGTAGGGGATTAGCAAGTGGAATAGGTGAGGGGCCGAGAATTGAGGGGGAAGGAAGGGAAAAGGAAGGGAGGAGAAAGGGGGAAAAAGGAGGAGGCCCAAATTGAGGAGGGGAAAGCAGGGAAGAAGGAGAAGGAGAGGAAGAAAGGGAAGAGGGAGGAGGCCGAGAATGGGGAGGGAAAAAAGGGGAAAAGGGAGGAGGAGAGGAAAGGGAGAGGCCGAAATTAGAAAAAAGGAAGGAAAAAGGGAGGAGGGGGGGAAAAGAAAGGAGAGGGAGGAGGAGCCGAGGACCGGAAAAGGAGAGGGAGGAATTAAGGGAAAAGGATAAGGGTGGGAAGGAGAGCGGAGGGAGGGGGGAAGGGAAACGACCCCCTAAATGCTCCTGGGTGCCCGGGCTCTTCCTTCCCCTCCTCCCTCCCCCCCCCCCTTTTGGTCTGGGGTTTAGGACTCATAATCAGCCAAATAAGCGGGAGTTTTCTTCGTTCCATTTTAAATGGGGGAAAGTAAGAGGAAGGTAACGGCGTGGTCTAAACCCACAACCATTAAAAAAAAAAGAAAAAAAAAAACGCTGCCCCCATCTAAAAAGTTTTGGAAGGTAGAGAATTTTTGACCCTTTTTTTACGGCCTTTTTGAAAAAATTTTTCGGCCCTTCCCCCAAAAGCGGGAAAGACGTACCCGGCGACGGCAGAAAAATGATAAAAGAAATAAACGAAAATTTTTAAGGATAAAAACAAAAAAAAAAGGTTTGTAAAAAAAAGAAAAAAAAAATCCATTCAGGGCGAAAATCAAAATAGAGAAAACGGAAATTTTTACCGTGAAGATGTTTGCTTTTTTGCTTGTTAATTTTTTTTTCAAACTTGCGGAGAAATAACTCGTGGGGATGGGGATGGTTTTTATAAAAATAAAAGCGATAATTAAAAAAAAAAATGTAATAATTTATTTTTGTTGTTGCTGAGTTTTGAAAATAATTTAATCTAACAGTAATAAAAATAATAATAATAATAATAATATGATAAAAATAAAAATGATAATTTATAACTAAATAAAGATAATATAGCAATGATAATTAAACATTAAAAAAAAAACTCCTCTATTATATTATCACTACATTATTTCTATCATTTTTTTTATCATTATTTTTCATTCTTTTATTACATTTTGTTAACATAATTTTCTTTTTTTATAATTATTATTATTATTATCATATTTAATCATTTTTATTATTATTATTATATTAAATTATTATTATTATTATTATTATTTTATTATTATTATTTCATTTCATTTTCGTTATCAATACTGATTTATTATACTAGTGGTGAAATCTTCCATTTATCTTATTACTTTTAAACGTATATAAAAATGCATACATGAAATGGGGGTTGTGAAAATACGATGATGATGAGGGTGTGATTGTGTGATGAGATGAGATGACATAAAAGATAACATGAGATGATGACGATGGCGTGCGATGACGATGACGATGACGATGACGAGACATGATGATGATGCGATGATGTGATGATGATGATGTGATGATGATGATGATGTGAGGGATTATGATGATGATGATGATGATGAATTTTGGATGATCTGAGATACGATGATCATGGGGATCAGATGATTAAAAAACAACAATGTAACAAGATTATTAGAAATTACATCAATCAAATAACATGGTGAAAATAACAGAAACTTTATCGCATTTTGTATATGAGAAACTTTTTCCCGTAGGGGGTTCCCAATGAAACGTTAATTGCTTTTATAGCAAAAAATAATTGGTGCAACATTCCCGTTTTTTTTCTTCTTATTTTGTTGTTTTAAAAGAATTTAAATTTTTTTTTTTTTAGAGAGAGATATTTCCGAACTTTTTTCATAAGCAAAAAGGTATTTTTCCCTTACATAACAAAAAAGATTGACTAAATAGGGCCCTAAAATGTTAATTTCTATGGAATGAAAATTTTACATTTTTACCATCCAAAAATTTTTAAAAAGAAAATAAGTTTTTCAACAAAAAAGAAAAAAAAAAAAACGAAAAAAAAAAAAGCAAGGCTCAATATTTTTTTTTTTTTGCACTCCCAAAGAAACATAGCTTACTCAGTTTGAAATTGAGGAAAATGAAAAATTCAGAATACATTCTGGGGAAAAAAAAAAATATTTTTGCATTTTCAAAGTTTTAAAAATAAAGGGAAAAATTTTTTAAAAAGTATCGTTGAATTCAGCGGGAGAAAACAAAAAGAAAATAAGAATCACCCCCCCTTTAAAAACAATAATGATAATAAAAAAAATTAAAAATAAAAAAAAAAGGAACAAACCCATGTCGAACAAACCGAAAAAAAACCTCCCCCAAAAAATGATTTTTCGTCTCTCTCAACGTTCCAAATAAGAAAAAATGAAACTCCCCTTGAAAAGCCATGAGGCCACCGGGATGCACTCGCCGACAGGAGCCATCTGCAAAATGTGAATCAGTATACGGGACAACTGCATTCCTTATCAGCGCAGGCGAGGTGCTGCCCCTGGCCTCCCCCCCGTCGTTTGTGATAATTAAGGGGGAGGGGAATGGACGGTGAAGGGTAATGGGTGTAGTGATGCAGGAAGAAAACATGACGATTTACGCTAAGGTGATTTTTTAAATTCTAAGGTAGCGACAATTGTTTTCACGATCAAAATCATTTTCTTAAAAGGGGAAATCATTACTTTCGATAATATCTAAAGAAATAAAGAAATATCAATAATTATTATACTATTAATTGTAAAACATTTATTATTTTTATTTTATTATTATTATTTTAATTCATTATTTTATTATTATTATTATTTTATTAATTTTTTTTTGCTATTTTTATTTTTATTTTATTATTATTATCACCATTATATTATATTTTTATATTTTTATATATTAATATTATTATAATATATTAAACATATATATATATAAAATTAATATAACTAACACAACACACACACACACACACCACACACACACACACCAAACACCCACACAAAAACACCCCACATTTTATATTTTTACATATTTAATATTATTATATATTAATATATTTTATATATATAATTATAATATATATATAGGCCCCCAAAAATATAATAGGCATACTCCTCCCTCTCTTTTTCTTCTTCCTCTCCTCTCTCCCTCTCTCCTCTCTCTATATTATATATATATTATATATATATATATATATATTTTTTGGGGGTGTGTGTGTTGTGTGTGTGTGTGTTTTTGTGTGGGTTTTGTGTGGGGGTGTGTTTGTGTGTTGTGTTGTTGTGTGTGGTTGGTGTGTGTGTGTGGTGTGTGTTTGTGGTGTTGTTGTGTGGGTGTGTGTGGTGTGTGTTGGTTATATATATATATTATTATTAAAATATATATTAAAATATTATATTAAAATATTTTTAAAATTTTATTATTTTCATTATTGCTATATATATTATATATTATATATATATATATATTATAATTTATATTATATATATAATATATATGTATGTAATTTTAAAATAATAATATATATATATTAATATAATATATTTATATATTTTATATATATAATAAAATATTTAAACCACCATCATCAAACGTTATGGCATCTTGTCTCTACGATTCGTAAAAGGTAGAGTCATCAAAACTGGCGATAGAATATGATTAGAAAATGTTGCCCACGCAGCATGCTCCGACTCTCCACGCAGTGAGGATCTAAGGAACGCAAAGACCCATAGGGTTTTCACAGTGGCCTTGCAGGTGTTGCCCGAAAAGGGGCGCTAGCAAATACCAGGGACTCCGGGTTCGGATTTTTACTAGGGTTGGCTCTTATAGAATCCACAAGTGGACTGTTTTTTTGTAGGTGGCTTCCCAAACATTTGACCTTTAAAGGGCTCAACTTTAACAGCAGTCGGCACCCCCATCGTATCGAGTAGACTAACTAATATTTCCAAAAACCGGGGCGCGCGCGCCGCGCGTGTGTGTGTGTGTGGTGGTGTGTGTGTGTGTGTGTGTATGTGTGTGGTGTGTGTGTCATATAATTAAAGGGTGCATACATACAACAACATAATACAAAAATAGATATATACATACATATAAATATTTTACAAAATATATATAATATTATATATATAATTATATAATATATATATATATATTTTAAAATTATATTGGTGTTAAAATTTGGGATAGATAGAGAATGTATTGTAATGTAGATTAATATACGTAAAAAAATATGCATAAAAATTTTATATATTGTATATTATATAATGAGTATGTGTATACATAAATACATAACATCAAACACCCAAACACACATAGATTTGTGTGTTGTGTGTGTACGTGTGTATTGTGGTGTGTGTGTTTTTGTTTGGTTTTGTTGTGTGTGTGGTGTGTGTGTGTGTGTGTGTGTGTATAAATGTTAACGAAATTATATTTTATGTATATAGTTTATCTATCGTCTGTCTATCTGTACCACACACACACACATTTATATATATTAATATTATTATATATATAATATATATATATTATATTAATATAATAAAAAACACTTTAAATTATATATAATATATATAAAATTATATTTTTTTTATTAATTTTTTTTAAATTAATTGTTTGGTGTGTGGTGTGTGTGTGTGTGTGTTGTGTGTTTGTGTGTGTGTGTGTGTGTGTGTGTGGTGTGTGTGTGTGTTAATTTTAAAAATTTTTATTTTTTTAATATATTATATATTATAATATATTATATTCATTTAAACAGTGTCTGTATGTTATGTGTGTATATATGGGTATATATATTATATATTATATATATTATATATATATATATATATATATATATATATATATGTTATATTCCCTGTTACATATGTATACCCACCCACCACACAAAACACACACACACCCACACACAGAATAATATAATATATATATATATATATATATATATATTATATATATATCATATATATAATACACACACTATCCTCTATATTATACATATATATAATATATATTACATATTCCAATATATGAATAGAGGAGATATGTGTGTGTATTATATTATATAAATATAATATATATATATATATAAAATAATATATAATATATTATATATATCTGTGTGTGTGTGTGTTGTGTGTGGGTACATATATGTATACATATGATATATATATTTATATAATATATATATATAATATATTTTTAATATATATATATATATTGTTAAAAATTAATATACCATATACCGGAAACGTGTAAAATGTAATATTTTAATATTATATATATAATATATATATATTATATATTTTATATATATATCTTTATACACGTTCTGTATGAAATTTTTGTATATTATATACTATTTATATACATATATTTAAAATTATATATATAATATAATATATAAATATATAAATATAATAAATATATAATATATATATATATATATATATTTTATATTATATATAATATATAAAATTATAATAATATATATGATTACTTATACATTATGTATACACCATACACACACGCAACACCCCACACCCACGATAAATATATTTAATTATAATATATATATATATATAATATATATATTTTTTAAATAAAATTTATACATTAACACGCCCCCACACTCTCTCTATAAAATTACATATATATATATAAAAAATTATATATATTATATATTATATATTTTATATTTTTTTAATATTATTTTTTTTTTTTATTTTTATTTATATAATAATACATATATAATTATATATATAAATATATATTTATTATATATAAATATATTTTTTATTATATTATCTGTGTGTGTGTGTGTGCGTGTGTTATATTGTATATATATATAAAATTATACATATAATTTTAACATATATTTATATATATATATATAATATATATTATTATATTCATTTATTATTTGTATTATATATTTTATATTTAAATTTTAAATATAATATATATATTTAAATATATATATTTTATGTGTGTGTGTGTGTGTGTGTGTGTTTTGTTTTTTGTGTGTTTTGTGTGTTTTGTTTTTTGGGGTGTGTGTGTGTGTGGTGTGGGTGTGTGTGTGTGGTGTGTGTGTGTGTGTGTGGGGTGTGTGGTGTGTGGTGGGGTTGTGTTTTTTTTGTGTTTTTGTGCGCATGTATATTGTAATTTTTAATATTTTATTTTATATTTCTATATCATTTTTATTATATTGTTTTTTTTATTTTATTTAATATTTTATTTTATTTAAAATTTATTCTGTGTGGTGTGCGTGTGTGCGGTTATTTGCCCCCCTATATTGTTTATTGTTTTTTTTTCCTAATTTTATATTTTTGTTTTATATGTGTGTGGGTGTGGTGTTTTTTGTGTGATGGTTTTATTCATTTTATTTTTTTATATAATTAAAATTATATATATTTATATATATATATTGTTGTTTGTGTGTGTGGGTGGTGTGTGTTGTGTGTGAGTCTGTGTGTGTTGTTTGAGTGTGGTTTTGTGTGGGGTGGGTGTGTGTGGTGTGTGTTGGGTGTGTGGGTGTGTTTTTGTGTGTGTGGGTGTGGTGGTGTGTGTGTGTGGTGGGGGTGTGTGCGTTATTATTACAATACATATCATAACATAATATATATATATATATAATATAATATTTTATATTTATGTATTGTTACATTATATATATAATATTTATATATATTATATATATTTATGTATAATATTTATTATATATTTTTACATACTATATTATTATATTATATTTATATTTAATTATTTAATATATATTTACAGGTTGTATTGTATTGTTTGTTTGTTTTATTTAATTTATTTTTTTATTATATATATATATATATATTTTATATAAATTGCATAATTTTAGTAAGCCCATAATCAACCCGGGAACGAAAAGCTTCGATGCGAGAAGGAAATCCCAAGGGTTCCCTTGGATCCCAAATCCCATCCCGCAAGGGGAAAAGCGAGAGTCGGAAAAAGAAACAGGCTCCCTGTCCTCACTCACACTTTTCCTCGGAAAACCCGCGGGTTTGAGAGGAAACCCAGGGGCGAGGAAAGGGAAAAAGGGGCTAGTCCTTTTTATATTAATATCAAAATTTCAAAGAATTAAAAATTTTCATAGTATCATTTTGTAGTCGAAAGGTTAAATAATATATATTATATATATATATATTATATATAAATATATTATATTGTTGTGTGGTGTGTGTGTGTGTGTGTGTGTGTGTGTGTGTGGGGTTGTGGTGGTGGTGGTGTTGTTGTGTGTTTTTGGGGGTGTGTGTGTGTGTGTGTGTGTGTGTTGGTGTATGTATTTACATAAAAATTAAAAATTTTTATATATTTATACCCTTATTATATATTTTTTATTTATAATATATTATTTATATTTTTTATGAGATGTTATATTCCCCCCTTAATTGTGTTAATTTTATATCATTATATCCCCCCTTTTTATATTTTTAATTTAAAAAATATTTTGTCATATATAATATGTATTTTATTATATTTTATATATTAATATTCTTTTCTTTTATTTATTTTCTTATTTTTATTTTTATATTTTATATATATTTTTCCCCTGTGTGTGTGGTGTGTGGTGTGTGTGGTGCAGTGTTTTTTATATTCTATTAATTATTTTTATTATTTATTTTTTAATTTCTCCCTTTTTATTTATTTTCTTTTTTTTATATTTATATATTTTTTTGTTTTGGTACTTTTTGTTTGTTTTTATTTCCTTATTGTGTTTTTTGTGTTTTATTTGTTTTTTTTAAAAATTTTTATTTTATTTTTTTTTTTAAAAAAATTTTACTCCCTCCTGTTTTCCTTTTTGTTGATTTTTCTTTTCTCCTTTACTCTTATATGTTTTTTTCATCTTGTCCTGGGAAAAGCTAAACTGCACCCTGGGTTCCCGAAAAAGGATAGACCCTTTATTTTAAAAGGGGGGTTGGGCGCAGGGCAGTGGATACTGGTAAAAAACCCCTTCGGTTCATATTACTGGTTTACCCAAAAATGTCTGGCGTAACAGTGTAACTGTTTTAAAGCGGGAGAGATTTCCTCCAGTTGTTGGGGGACTGCGAGTTTAGAAAGGGCCTGGGGGTGCCCTCAAATTTTATTTTTTTCCTGACAAACCTCTACACCAAAGATTAATCAGAAAAATTTAAATTATACCCCATCGCCCCTCGGGTGGGTTTCAAGGGGGGCGTTTTTCATGGGGAACCCGGCTGACAATGTTAAAAGCATCTGGAAAAGGGGAAAGATTTGCAACGTCAAGATTTTTTTCTAAGGCAAGAAGATCTTCAGTCAACGAAGACTTTTAAAGGGGAAACGGCATCCCATTCGAGAGCCCACGACGAAAGAAAGGAAAAGACTTTAAAAGTGATTTTTAACCTGAAGACTAAAAAAATAAAGAGCTGTGGGGAATTTTGAATGGAAAAAACTAGTTAATGTAATGGTTATATAATAACAAGAAAAGTAAAAAATTTAAAGGTGATGATGAAGATAATAATATTGGTGTAATGATAAAGGTAAAGAAAGATAAAAATAAAGATAATGATAAAGATCATGATAATGATAAGAAATGATAATGATTATGATTATGATAAAGTAATAAGATAATGATAAAGATAATAATAATGAAACAATAATAATGAAAATAAAAATCAAAAACAAAAATAAAAATAAAAAAATAATATTAATAATTCATAAAAATAAAAAAATAATATAATAATGATAATAATAATAATAATAATAATAATAATAATAATAAATGATAATAATAAATAATAATGATAATAATATAATATAATGACGATAAGAAATACTAATAAAAGTAACGATCATAAAAGTAATAAACAATATTTTTATCGATAAAAGATAGTATTAAACAACAGTATTGTAAACAATAATAATGAAAGGATAATAATAATAATAATAATTAAAATCATCATTATTATTATTATTTTTATTATTATTATTATTATTGTAATTAACATTATCATTAAATTATTATTATCATTATTATTATTATAAAAGAACAAAAAAAAAGACAGTAAAATAATAATGTCTATAATGATAATATTTACAACATAACGTAATAATGGGTATAATAAGGATAATAATAATAATAATAATAATAGTAATAATAATAATAACAACAGAAAAAGAAGAAGAACAAAAACAACAACAACAATAATAGAAATAATAATGATAATAATTATTACGAAGATAATAATATCATAATGATATGATTAATGATAATGATAACAACAACAATGATAGTGATAATAAATAACAATAACATAATAATGATAAGGGAAAATAATGATAAAATGATGATAATAATAAAAATTATTATTATTATTATATTAATAAAAATAATGATAATAATGATAATAAAAATAATAATAATAATAATAACCAAAATAATAATAATATTAACAATAAAATAATAATGATAATAATGATAATAACAATGTAATTGCAATAACAAAAATTATAATAGTAGAAATTATAACAGAAATTATTATCAAAAACAATAATAATGATAATAACAATAATAATAATTTTAAATAATAATAATAATAATAATAATAATGATAATAATAAATAAAAATAATGATAATAATAATAATAATGATATAATAATGTTAATGATAATGATAATAATAATGATAATATAATGATAATAGTAATGTGATAATGATTTTACAGAAAATTATAATGACAATAAAAATGATATGATAGAATTTTAAATGATTAAGGATAATAATAAGAATAATGTTAATAATAATGGCAATAGTAATAGTAACAATAATGAGGATAATAGTATGATGAAAAACAATAATATTGGAAACAGCAACAACAAAAATAATAATAATGATTTTAAAAACGATGATGATGATGAAAATGATAATGATAATGACAATGAAAATGATAATTACAATAATAATAACAGGAACAATCATAATGATGATGATGATGATGATGATAATAATATCATAAAATATTATTAATAATAATAATAATAATAATAATAGTATTAGTAATAATAACAACAATAAGGATAATAATAGACCAACAATGTTGAAACTATTTATATCAATAGTGATAATGACAATTACAATAAAAATTATGATGATAATAATGATGGTGAAGATGATGATCATAATGATAATGATAATGGAAACAATTACAGTAGATATATACACAATAAAATAAATGAAAATCTTGAGCCTTTTGATCACAGTGTTAATCGGAAGACTTGAACTTTGACCTAAGGATTTCTGCGTAGTAGATGCTGATCTATTTGTTACTTACTCATCGAGTTTCATTTTAAGTGATTAATGATTGAACGGCAGAGAAATAGTAGCAAGAGAGGTAATTGCCACCTTTACTGTATGGCATGCCCCCCCTCCCCCTCCACCATACCCCTCCACCAGCTGACTCTCTACCTTTTAACTTCCTTATACAGAACTGTAAAATATAAAATGCTAAAATCACCAACACCAACACTAAATTAAGAAAGTTATGGCTTTGAGTTATATGTATCATCGTTCCCTATTGATTTTAAGGTATAGACATTTCCCTTTCTGTTCTGGAGGAATGGGCCCTCAGTCTAGATCCCTTCTCAGTACGAGTAAGAGAAAACATGTCAGAAGAGGAAAACAACAGACGCCTGTCGTTCTCGGTATGTGTCTACTGTGCCTGAGAGGAACCCTAGGATGACAGCCTAAGACAGCCCCTATCTTTCGTTATAGACTACGAAATACCGGTCGCTGAGAATCGCAT
>NW_023660629.1:37500-44989 GCF_015228065.2 Penaeus monodon | reverse complement strand
TTTCAGTGACACTCCCAGGGAGTTCTCCCGGTTTAAAACGGACCTACATGTTATTCATTAAGTGAAAATTTTTTTTAAAAACAATTTTCCCTGTTCCCCAAAAGTGCAATGCCCAGAGGGGGCAGTTAAAAAACAAATTTTCATTTTTTTTTAAAACTATTGTTTGGAATAGGGATCCCTTTTTCATAGGAAATTTGGAGACTGACAGAATTTTTATAAATCTTATAATGGCAGTCGCGAGTAAAGGAAACGTTTTGTTTCATATGTGTTTTTTAAATAGACCCTTCCCCCCTTTGATTCTTTAATTGTAGGCATTTACTTTTTAAATTTTTCTTTCCCGTTTTTTTTAATACCCTTGCCCATTGCAACATCCCCTCATATCAGGGATGCCCTATTCCTATTATGTTTTACATTTACTTGTTTTGGGGTTCCCCAAGAACATTACCTTTAAATTGAAAATCCCGGGTATTAGCTTTGGGCATTTTTTAAAAACCGATTCACTGTACTTCATTCTTATAGGACTTGTATTCTTACGTTTATGAAATGTGGCCCAAAAAACCAAAAATAAATACTGTTTTCTTATTTATTACTTTACATTTTTTAAAACTAAAATCTCTTTCGTTTATTTTTCATTTACATCGAAATTAATGCATTTAATCGCATGAGGGGATCATTTTTTTAATATACAGAAAAATTGGGGAAAAGATTTCCTCGAAATGAAAAACCCCCCCGCAAAAAATTTCAACGATCCAATTTCGTCTTTTAACTTTTTCCCTTTTTTGCTCTTTGGATTTTTGTTTTTTTATTTTTATAGTCACACGCCACAAACACCCCACACACACCCCAACACACACCCCAAACACACACACACACACACAAAACACACACACCCCACACACACCACACACACACACACACACACACCACACCACCCCAAAAATTATTTTTAAATAAAAACCGGGCGTAATATGTTTTCCCCCCCCCAAGTTTTTTCCATTTTGCTGTTTTATTAACCCTTTATATAATTCGAAAACTTTTTCAAGATAGGGATGAAATAATAAAATTTCCCCTTTCGACTTTTACTGGTGCGAAGGGATTCTTTTTAAATGTTGTGATAAATGATAATGATGTGTGTGGGATGAGAAAAAACGGCAAGTATAGGAAAACTTGAATTTGAAAATTTTGGGGAAAACTGAGAAGAGGAAGAAGGAAAGAGGAAGAAGGAAAGGTGGAAGGAAAAGAGAAGGAAGAGGGATGGAAAAGGAATGAATTAAGCCCCGTTGTTTTAAAAAAAAAACACTTTTTGCGAATAATTAAAATAAAGGGAGTGGAGAAAAAACCCCTTCTTTTCCCGGGGGGGACATTTAATAAACATCTTTTTAACCCTGAAATTTCTGCCAATGAAAAACTTTTTTAATGGCAACGTTTATTAAAAAAAAGCCTCGACAAACAATTAGATTAAGATTGCAAAAACCAACAGTGGTCATCCCAAATTTTTCCCACTACAAGCTTTATTAGCATTAAACATTTTTCAGTTCAGTCGGGGCGCACATTGATACACACGCAGTCAAAACCACGCATCCCTCCCCCCAGTTTGAGGTCAGCCCTTGCGGGTTCCCAAGAAAATAAACTTTCGACACAGCTGCGAGTTCCGGCAAACCGACTGCTGTAAAACTGAAGGTTTTCCGGTGGTGTTGCTTGTTTAACCTCACTCAGGGTTTTTTATGGAAAGGGGGGTTTTTTGGGGGGTTTAAAAACAAAGTTGTTATTGAACTTGGGTGAACTTTATAAACTTTGATTATAGCGTTTAGGGATAAAAGGGAACTAGGGGTTGATGATGCGTTTTTCATTGTATTTTTTATTTAAAATTATCATTTTATTATGTCTACATTACTGAACTATACCCAAGTGTACCATTTTATCTATCTTTTTTATCTATATATGTACATACACACACACACACACAAAACCCCACACACACACACCACACACACACACCCCCCAAACCCCCCACAAAACAACACACACCACACCCCTTTTATATATAATATTTTATAAATATAATTTTTATATATATAATATATATATATATATAAATATATATTGTATAAACATATATCCATTTTAAAATTATATATTAAATTCAAAAATTATATATATATTTATTTTGTTATATATATATATATATACATTTTATATATATATATATAAATTATATTAATATATATATATATATTTTATATACACACACACCACCCCACAAAAACCACACAAACCCACACCCCCCCACACACACACACACACACACCCCACCCACCACACACACACAAATATTATATATATATATATATATATTAAAATAAAAAGAATAATTTTATTATTTAATATTGTGTGTGGGGGGGGGGGGGGGGTGTTGTGTGTGGTGTGGGTGTTTGTGTGTGGGGTTAAAAAAAATTTTAAAACTTTATTTTATATAATATATATATATAATATATAAAATAAAATCTATAATTTTATATTTTAAAATAAACAAAACCCCACACAATATATTCCATATATATCCCTACACACCCCCATACACACAAAAATTTTAAATTAAAATGGATATAAAAACCCCTTATTTTATCTATATTTTAATATATATAATATATATATATATATACATATATTTTTAATATATATTTTATATATTATATATATTATATAATTATATATATATTCCTTATTGAAGATAGATAAATATCATACTCTTTTTTATAATAATTGCCTCTCATTCTCTCTCTTTTTCTTTTCTTTTTTTTAGACGTAAACATACCCCACACACCCACCCACACCCCACCCCACACACACAGACCAAAAAAAACACACAATATAAATATATTAATAATATTTATATATTTTATATATTATATTCTAATATACATAAAATATCCCAAAACAAAAATTTTCGTGTGTGTGTGTGGGTAAAAAAATAAGAAAAGGGGAATAAAACCCTACGAGAAACAAATAAATTTAAATGACGAAGTCTAGTGATCGTTGACCTTTCAGCGGTTTTTTCACACACCCCCACAAAATTCAAACCACACACAACACCACACACCACACACACAAAACAAAACACACCACACACACACAAAACATCCCACAAAACCCACACACACCCCAACACACCACCCCAAAACATACAAATCACACACCACCCCACACACCCCCACACACCCCAAACAATTATTATATATATAATATATTATATATATATAAATATTTTAACACACACACATGCACACCACACACACACACACAAAACCCCACACCACACACCCACGCACACACCAACACACACACCACACACACAAACACACACACACACACAAAACACACACCCCAAAATATTATATATTTTATATAAAATATATATATAAAATTTTATATATATATTTAATAAAATAAAACATATATAATACATAAAAAATGCACACACAAACCCCACACACACACACACACACACACACCACACCCCCAAAACCACACACACACAACAAAAACACACACAAACACACACCCCAACACACACACAAAAACACGCACACACAACCAGCAAAAAACACCCAAAACCCACACACACACCCCACACAAACCACACACCACCCCAACACACCACACACCCCCACACACACACACACACCCCACAGATTTATATATATATATTTTTATATATATATATAATATATGAAAATTATAATATAAATATATAATAAAATTTTAAAATATAATATATATATTATATTATTATAAAATATATTTATATTATATTTTTATAAAAATATATATTTTAAAATTATATATTTTATATATATATATTATATTAATATATTTTATATATATATTTAAATAAAATTATATATATATATATATATATATATAAGGGGGGCCGGGGTGGCCGAAGGTTAGAGCGTGGGACTAAGACTGTCAAGAGGGCCCAATCGGGTTGCGTTGGAGGGTTGAGTCACCGGCCGGCGCGTTTTTTTCCCTTTGGGAAAGGAAACTTCCCCTCGATTCCCCTCCCCTAGCCGCGGGGGTGGCCAAGGACCCCAAAAGTCAGTGCCGGGTTTAAAATGAGATGGGGCCCTCGAAAAAAAAAAAAAAAAAAAAAACACCGGGGGGAAAAGGCAATGGCAAACCACCGTTTAAAAATTGCCAAAAAAAAATCATGGAACCCCATGAGCGGCAAGGCCGCGGGGGCCGAGGGGTTGGGAGCGTCGGACTGGGGAAACTGCCCACGACGGCAATCTGATTTCCCGAGGGTTCGAGTCCCCGGCTTGGCGCGTTTTTCCCCTTGGGCAAGGAGCTTCCCCCCCCAATTTGGGCCTACCTAGCCACTGGGGGGGCAAGAAACCCCAAAGTCATTGCGGGCCCCAAGCCCGGAAAAAAATTAGAGAAATGTTTTTCCCAAAAAAAGGTAACCCCGGCACCTCCGGGGAAAAGGGAAAACTGGGCCCCTACCACGTACCACCCCAAGAGATCAAAACCCTGAAAACTAAAATTAAGATCATGCTGTAAACCATTGCGCCCTCAGCCCATAAACCTCCCGAAAAAAAAAAAAAAAAATACATTTTTTAAAAAAAATTTAAATATATATATTTTATATATATTATATTATATAATATATATATATATATATATATAATTTAATATTTATACCCACACACACACACACAAACCCCAACACCCACACACACACAGGTTAAAATATATATATATTTTAATATATTTTATATATCATATATATATATATATATATATATATATTATAATATATATATTCAAACACAAACACACAATTTTATATATATATATATTATAATATATATATATATATAATAAAATATATTTTATATATATATCCCACCACACACATATATATAAAACATATATATTATTTAAATTTTATAATATAATTATATATATTAATAAAATTATATTTATTTTATATAATTTTAAATATATATATATAATATATATATATATATATATATATATGTATATAAATGTTAGGAAATGTGGAATTGTCTCAATAGGTTGATTTCTTTATAATGAGTTTCAACCATCACCCTTTGGCCATTTATATGAATTGGCTTAGAAAGAAATATTTTTTAATTTAAACCAAAATTAAAGTTTTTTTTTTTGGGGGGGGGGGTTTTTACTATCCCCTTTAGTCAACGTAATTGTGTTTGGCCTTTTGTCCTCCAGCTGCATTCATTAGTAATAACCGTGGTATAAGTGTTGATAGCACTTCCACAATAATTGATACTGCATATTGCGGGGGTCCCCCAAAACTCTCGGGCCATATTACCACTACTATCACTACTGCTATTAATACTTCTACAGCTACAATTTATGTCCAACACTACTACTAGCACTGGTGGTACAACAAAATAATAGCAAAAAATACTACTACTACTACTACTTTTACTACTACCATTTTCTACTAAATTTTTTTTACAGCTTGGGAAAAATTCCTTTTCAGCCTTTTCAACACCCCCGACTGATAACTCAACTGGGGGATGGATATTAATTGCCCCCCCTCCTTACGTTTTATTCCCCTGAGTCGGGTTTTTTATGCGATTTTCCCGCGCCGGTTTTTTCCCTAGTCCCTTTAAAGAAAGATAGGGGGTTTTCCCTTTGGCTGGGCATCCTAGGGTTCCCCCTCAGCACGTAAACCCCTACCGAGGGAAAGACAAAAGGGGTCTGTTGTTTTTTTTCTTCTGACATGTTTTTTTCTTTCTCGTACTGAAAAAGGGATCTGACTGAGGGCCCATTTCCCCCGAACAGAAAAGGGGAAAAGTTTAAACTTAAAATCAATAGGGAACGAAGGGTCCCTATAACTCAAAAACCATAACTTTCCTTTTAATTTTTTTGTGGGTTGGGGTTTGGGGGATTTTTTCATTTTAAAATTTTTTCCCGTTCTGTATAAGGAATTAAAAGGGAAGATTTAGCTGGGGGAGGGGTATGGTGGGGGGGGAGGGGGGGCATGCCCATAAAAGGAAAAGGGGGCAATTACCTCTCTTGCTTAAATATTTCTCTGCCGTTTAAACATTAAAACACTTTAAAAAGAAACTCGATGAGTAAAATAACAAAAGATCAGCATTTTCTACGAGAAATTCCCTTTGGTCCCAAAATTCAAGTCCCTTCCCATTAACACTGTGATCAAAAAGGGTTTAAAAATTTTCATTTTTTTTATTGTTTTATAAATCTACTGTAAAATTTTTTTTCCATTACATAAACATTATGATCATCATCTTTACCAAACATTATTTTCATCATAATTTTTATTTTTAAAAGTCTTAAACACTATTGATATAAAAATTTTTAACATTTTTGGGGCATTATTTTCCTTTTTGTTGTTTTTATTACTAATACTAAATTTTTATTAATTTTTATTAATTTTTTTAAATTTTTACATTATTATTTTTTTTATTATCAAACATCATCATCAAATTTATCATTATGATTGTTCCTTTATTATTATTGTAATTTTCATTATCATTGTCATTATCATTTTCATTATCATCATCATCATCCCTTATTAATATAAATTTTTATTATTATTGTTTTTGGGTTACCTAAATTTTTGTTATCATTTATTACTATTAAACCTCATTAATTTTTATATTCTATTTCCCCTTATTTTAACATTATTCTTATTTTTATCCTTATCATTAATTTTTTCTATCATATCATTTTTATTGTATTAAATTTTCTTAAAAACATTATCACATTACTAAATTTTCCCTTTTTTATTATCATTATTCTTTTTCCATTTTCATTAACATTATTTTATCATTATTATTTTTTTATCATTATTGTTTTTTATTATTACATATTTTTAAATGTATTTTTTATATTATTTTTATTTAAAAATTATTATTTTGTTATTACATTATTAAAATTTTTTTTGGATAATATTTTGTTATAATTTTTTTCTATTAAAAATTGTTGTTATTGCAATTCCCTTGTTATTATCATTTTTATCATTTTTTATTATTATTTTTTAATATTATTTATTATTATGGTTATTTTTTTTAATTTTTTATTATTATTACATTATTAAATTTTTATTATTATTATTATTATTAAATTTTTATTATTATTTTTTATTTTATTATTAATTTATTTTTATCTTATTGTTATTAATATAATAATAAAAATAATTAAATTTTTATTAACATCATTTTTATTTAAATTTTCCCTTATCATTATTTTGTTATTGTTTTTATTACCCCTACATTTGTTTTGTTTTTTCCCTTTTTCATTTTCCTATCATTATGAAAAATTTTTTTTTTCCCTTCCCTAATAAAATTTTTATCAATTATTACTATTAATTTTTTGTTGTTTTTTTTGGTTTTTTGTTTGTTATTATTAAATTTTTTAATATTATTATTATTATTTTTATTATTACTATTTTTATTATTATCATTATTATTTGGGT
>NW_023660629.1:0-25000 GCF_015228065.2 Penaeus monodon | reverse complement strand
ACCTTGTTTACACATACACAACTAATGAGAATGCCAAGGAATATTTTTAGGTATGGATTTTTCCCCATATGAACTTTAAGATCATTTGGACCTAGTGGGAACTTCTTGATTTGAAATTTGGGTTAACATACCCAGTAAGCAAAGGATGTTAACTGTGAAGAAACGTGAGAGCATGTTCCTGACTTGTAAGCTAGCTGCTGGACTATTAATGGAAAATTGTGATGATTATATGTTAAGATAAAAAGATGGGAATATTATAAATACTAGCATAAATAAAAGCCAGAATAAATGTGTTTTAGATGTGTTTTTCGTTTGAGCGTCACCGTAGCGCTACGGGAAACCCATCCGTCGAGTGTATTCTTTGTAGCGTATTCCGTATTTTCCTATGGAACGCAAGAGGTTTCGCTGGAAGAAAGGGGAAAAGGGTTTTTTTTGGGGGTATTATTTCATGCTCACACCTGCCTCGTCCCTTATATTTCGTAAATATCTGAATTTTTCCTTTTCCTTTCTTTTTGCTCTTCACGTCACCTCTACATTTCCAAATACGACATCATAGTTTTGCTGTCTGCTAATCACTAAACCCGATCATCCGTTGAAAAACAACGGTTTTATCATGTATTATCCACGCTTCTGCACAGATGTCGAAAAATGCAGATGACAGCGTATTCTCTTGCCTTATATTCCAATTAAATTCGTCTTTTTAGTCATCACAAGCATTTTAATGTATCCACAAGCCTTGCAGGATTCCATCGACCCTCAGCAAGCAGCCAAAATTTCCCATTAAACTCATCCAAAATGCGCATTACTCTAGTCCCTTCCTTGGCCCTCACTATGTTACGTATCCGAACAGATCTTTAATCGGTACTCTTGCTAAATTTACTTTCAAGTCTTTGTCAAGACCTTTCCCCCCACCTTCGGCGCATGCGATATGAAATTGATCATTCTATATTTGCTTCGTATTTCGTACTCTTTTTTTCTAGGAACTCCGTTTATCAGTTCCCTCAGTTTCCTGTCCGATATTTCTTAACACAAGACTCAGCTCCGACGAAATTCCTCCAAGTACTTTCATAATTTCTCTCGAAGTGTTTCTATTCCTTCTTTGTTATCTTTGCCTTCTCGTTTCCCTCCTTTTCATATTTTTATATTTTGAGATTATTTTCACCTTCCTTTGCTTCAGCTTCAGCTTCAGAGCTCTCAGTTTGGCTAACCATGTATCACTTCAACATATTTTTTTTCCTTTATTTAACCTTGCTGCTTTGTGATAAATGCCCAACCCATTTTCTCACACTTCTTTTACTGAATGCTAACTTCCTCGCTCTTTGATAAAAAAAACACACAAAGATATATGTTGATATAACATAAATTAATTTATGTCTATCTCCATCACCGAATCCCTGAGCCTTTTAAATAGTTAATATGACAACAAATAATGCTAGAAAAGGTATATCTTTTAAATTTCGATTATAAGAACAAAAAATACTGATGACAAAAATGACAACAATGGACGATAACAGTTTAAAGATAATCACAAAAACATGGTCATAATCGTATTCGTCATAGGTTGTGATAAAGTTTTTGACTTCACGTCTGAAATCGTATATTTCTTGCGTCTGCGGACTTGAAGTTCTGTCCATTTTGATGTATGATGGACATTTATTTTACACGATTATCCGAAGAGGAGATTAAGAAGGGAGATAAGAGGGGAGAGGGAAGAATGGTGGGAGATGGGGAAGGGAGGAGAAGGAGGGTGAAAAGGAAAAGGAAGAGGAGAAGGGGAAACGATGAGAAACGGGGGGGACATAAAAAAGAAAAAAGAATGGTCAGGGAGAAAGAGAAGGGGAAGGAGCGGGGACTCATAGAAAAGGGTTTGGGTGGGGGAGGCAGTGAAGGTGATAAGGAAGCGAAGATGAAGGAGAATAGCAAGGAAGAGAAGGGAAATGTGAGGGGATAAATGTAGGACCTAAAGTAGGGGAGAAGGATGACTTAAGGAAGATTTGGGCGTGAGATTGGGTGGCAGAGTCGGAACGGGAAAGGTACAGGGAGAAGGAAAGGAGAGGGAGAGGGGAGGGGGAAAGTAGAAGGGAGGGTTTAGAGGGGTTTTGGGATTTTCCACTGGCCCCCGCTAATAATGATAATAATGATGATGAGGATGATAACAACAACAACAACAAAAGAACAACAACAACAATAATAATAATAGTAATAATAATAATAACAATGATAATAATAACAATGATATAATAAAAATAATAATAATAATAATAATGATGATAATAATAATAATAACAATAATAATAATAATATAATAATAATAATAATAACAGTGAAAAGAAAGATAACTATATTGATAATAGCAATAACAAAAAGAGGGGAGTAGTGATATTATCAATAGTAATAACAATGTTTATACAAATATTATAAGATATAGTAACAAAATTATGACAATAATGATAATAAAAGATAGTAATAATAGCAAGGTAATTCTAATGATGATGATGATGATGATGATGATGATGATGATGATGATGATGATGATGATGATGATGATGATGATGATGATGATGATGATGATAATAATGATAATGGTAAAATAGTGATAACGATTATGACAATAGTAATAATAATGACAATAATATGATAAAGATGATAATAATAGTGATGATGATAGAAATAATGATAACGGTATTGATAACAACAACAACAACAGTAGAAACCCTAAAAACATGAAATAAAAACAAAGATAATGATAATAATAGTGATACTGATAATAAAAACAGCAACACAAAGATGACGATAGCGTAACTATGACCATTAAACGAGAGAGGGAAATAGAAAACCCATGCCACCCCGTGACCTCCAAGTGTCAACAACTTCATCACCAATAAAAAAGACATAAATTTCGAAAGACAAGACGAGTGGTTTGTACGTCTGGCAGCCGCTGGCCTCTGTGTCACGCTAAGCTCATCTTCAATACATTTATAATGATGGTTACCGCAAATCGTACTTGTTGGGGAGTCTCTATTATCTATTAACGTAGCCGTTTGGTTGTTTGGTTGTTTTGGGGGGATTTCGATTTTTCCTCGTCTCTTCTCCCCTCTTCTTTTGTTGTTGTTGTTGTTGTTGTTGTTGTTGTTTTTTTGTTGTTGTTGTTTTTCGTCTTCTCATTTCTTCTTCATTCATTTGCTGTTCTTTCCCTTTTCTTTTCCCTGCTTTTATTTTCTTTTTTTTCTTTTTACTATTTTTTATTTACTTACTTTTCTCTCTATCTTTTTTCTTTTTTTTTAGCCTTCCTCTGCTTCTTATCTTCTTTTTCTTTCTCCTGTCTCTCCATTTTTTCTTCTCACTTTTCATTTTTTTTCTTCCCCTTTTAGTGAAATTTCTTATTTATTTATATCATATAATTTTATTTCAGTATTTCACCATTCAACATCCTTTTTTTTCTTCGCTTTTTTCTCACAAAAGGATCTGGATAAAGGATAATTTTACAAATAACTAAGATCGAACTCACGCTGGAGGAAAGGATCATCCAAGATAATTTTCTTATGAATATTTTAGTTTTTAGATCTTTAAAAATTCAGAGATAATGACTGTGTCAGTGATATGATAATTTTTGGATTTTATCACCTACGCGAATGTCGTTTTTTTTCTCGCTAGGTTTTTTCTTAAAAGGCAACGTTTATCTGTGTGTGTGTGGGTATATATATATAATATATATATATATATATTATATAATATATAGATAGATAGATAGATAGATAGATAGATAGATGTATAGATAGATAGATAGATATGTGTGTATATATAATATACATATTTATATATTTATATTTATATTTATATATATATACTTACATTTATATAAACATAACGGGTTCGGGTTGGCGTGGATGTTCATGCGCTTGTTAATATGCCAAAGGCAAAAAAAAATTTCGTTTCTTTCTGGAAATTAAATACATTATACACACACACACACAGATAAATAAAATTTTATATATATATATATATATATATTATATATATATATATATATATATATATAATATATATATATTATATATATGTAATTTTATAATATATATATTTTATGTTATATTATGTATATATATGTATATATATATATATATATTTTAATATATATTTATATATATGTATATATATGTATATATATAAAATTATATATATATATATATTATATCTAATATATATATATTATATATAATATAAATTTTGATAAAAATAATAACTTCTAGATTAGGCAGTATTCGCAGTCAGGAAAGTACACCCTATTATCAGAAACAATGCAATAACTATTCATTTCATTTTTACGTGCCCAAAAAACGAATTACAGTGTTATAAAACCACACACTCGAACACAAGCACTAAGTGACATTCCGAGCAAAACACGCCCACAAAGCCCTTTTTGTGAACGGGGGAAAGGGGGGAAAGGAAAGGGGGGAAGGGGGGAAGGGTTTGGCTTAAAAACCTCCTCAAGCCACAAAAGCCCTGTTGTCCCTGGGGTCATAACACAGTAAAGGGGTGTTCTGCATAGTGTTATGTTCCTTCACCCTCTTTCTTTTGTGGGCAAGGGATCTCGAAAGCACCGTGACCCAGCGCTCTTATCAAAACGATTCTAAAGCTATCTCAGGTCTGTTCGCTCGCCGATGGTGCATTTGCGACGCGAGTTAGAGTCTTGGACGAATTGTGTTTGGGGGGAATGGTGAGAAGGTGAGGAGAGAGAAGGGGGTAAGAGGAAGGGGGTAAGGAGGGTGGAGGAAGGAGGGAAAAGGGTGAAGGAATGGAAAGACGGAGATTGAAGGGGGAGGAGGAAGGAGGAGGGAGGAGGGAGAGGGAGGGGGAAGGAAGGGGGTGTTGAAGGAAGAGAGAGAGGTAGAAGAAAGAGGGGGGGGGGAGGAAGTGGGGGAGGAAGCAGGGAAGGGGAGGTGGAAGTGAGGAAAAGAGGTGGGGGGAAGAGAGAGAGAGAGGGAAGGGAAACAGGGAAAAGGAGGAGAAACGTGACGAGAGGAGGGGGAAGGAGAGGGAGGAAGTAGGCTGAGGTTGAGTGTCCGGGACCTCGGCGTATGTTCCAAACCCCTTGCCTCCATCCTCGAGGCTTTCATATGGTAATAAATTTAAATTTTACAACCAAACAGCGTCTCCCTGCGTCTTCGTCCCGCTCTATTTTTCTCTTTCTGTTTCTCCATATTTTTCCCCTCTGGCTTTATCTTTTTACATCTCATTTTTCTATCTTCAGGGTTTTTACATTGTAAAATATTTTCAATTTACTTATGTACACATACACACATTCACACAATCATGTGGTTTATACCCAAACGGAATTTCTTTGCCCCCTGAACATACACTTTCTCTTGTATCTCATTATTATTCTATGATCATTATAAGCATTATGGGGAGCAATAATTATGATGGTAATTATTGCGGGTTACGATATTATAATCATTTTCATTGTTGTTATTTGCACACCCGTTTTTTTCTAAAGGGATAAATAAGTCTTTATTTTCTGGATTGTTTATCATTTGAATTTTTACTAAGTAATGATTTTCTTCTTTCACAGGTCAAACTAACCAGGAGCTGACAAATTTGGGGACAACTTACCCCAGAAATTCAGCTGCTGGTAACAACTCAAATACCTATCCAAAAGGCCAAAATTTTTGTTTTAGTTTCCATAATTCTTGAAAAAATTCCATGGAACCTCATGGATAGTGGGCAGTGAATTGAATAATTGTGGTGGTAGTTTAGTGCTTTATTTTTTTATATCTTAAAAAAATAAGGTACAACCAGCCCACCGTTCCTCTCGGTCGTGCCAAATAATAAACTAAGAAATACAAATCACTCCACAGACGAAGATTCTCGAATCTCAGGCGCGCCTTCACCATGGATCTTTCAGGAGATCGCAACGCTTCCCTGCTGGCGATCTTCGTGCGCTCTCACTACAACCAGGTAGGCGGCGTCGGGGCGGGGGGGTCCTTCTGCGCTTGCTGAGATTTCCTGCTCTGTTTGTGTCACAGAAGAACTAGGGCCGATGCTAATTCTGAACGTGATCATACATTCATATGTAAATATATACATGCGTATGTATACAGATAGGTAGATAGATAGATAGATGGATAGATAGATAGATGATAGATCGACTAGATTAGATAGATAGATCAAGAAGATATATTAGGATAAATAATATATTTATATATATATTTAGATAGATAGATAATTAGACAGATAGACAAACTGATGGAAAGATGGATGGATAGATAGCGAAACATATAGGTAAAATGATAGATATATAGAGAAACGGATAGGCAGATGGATAGTTTAGAATAGGACATCCCTACAGACAGACCATAGAAAAGAGATAAGAAGAAAAGGGGAAGATAGAGAAAGAGAGAGAGAGAAGAGCGAAGAGAGAGAGAGAGAGAGAGAGAGAGAGAGAGAGAGAGAGAGAGAAGAGAGAGAGAGGATGGATGAAGTGTATACACAAGCAGAGATTGAGGAAGGTATATAGGTAATGTAATATATGTACACACACACACACACACACACACACACACACACACACACACACACACCCACACACACAACGCACACAAACACAAACAAACACACGCACACCCATCGGTAAAAGGCTACATCCTTATACAATGGTGAACAGAGGTATTATACTTGTTACGGCTTGACTCGTTATTTCTGAGAGTTGACACACAAGCAGTAATAAGAACAACGACATGTTTACGGGTTATCGGGGCCGAGCGAGGTCACGGTCCAGCTGCCCAGGATAGATGGCGGAGCTGACCTTAGTGCGGGGTAGCTTTCCGCGAACTCTCGGTCAAACGAGGTCAGATATAAAGTGTGCCTCCGCCCTCGCTGAGCGGGTGGTTCTTATTTGGGACATTTGGATACCGTGGAAAACGACTACGTGGTCCACTTGGTTTTTATGAAATAGAATTATCCCATCCTGTAACAGCCAATAGAATTTCCACATCTTATATTGCTCGGCCACCTACTCCGCCTCGCACTCGAGGCGCTTCAAGTGTTGACCTAACTTGGCTGGTCGTCCTCGTTCTCGAGTGCGTCGTCTGGTGCCTTTTCGTGGCTTCTCGTCCCTGTCCGTCCTAGTCCTCCTGGTCCTCTGTGTAACTGTCCCGTCCTCGTTCACACGTCCTCGAAAGTCTGCGCAAAGGTCCTCCTTGACTTCGGATTCTTCTTGACCTCCTCGTAGCCACTGGCCCAGGCCTAACTTCGGGCGCGTCCTCGTCCACACGTCCCTCACAGATCTCGTCCAGGTTTCCTTCTCCGCGTCCACACGTCCTCGTAATCGTCATCCGGATCTACGGGCGTCGGGGCATGGCGGGCATCTCGGGGCTGCTGATATCTGCGCTAATCGGCTCCTGAGTTGACCGGATCTGCAGTGCGTCCCCGCCAGGCACAGCATTCTGGGCGACTGATACCTGCGCAAAGGTGCTGGTTCACTGGAATACGGGATGTCTGGCAGGCACACCTTTTCTGACGAAATTCCTGGTCCGTGGGCCTATGGCGATTCTTCTTTGACGTCCTTCTTACCGCATCCTAAGGGTCTCTCCTTCGGTGCCGTGTCGGTCCGATTGTCAGATATAAATTCGGTGAGCCAGATCATACACGTAAGGGCCAGGAGTAATAGAAAAGGAAAGGCAACAGAAGATGGGGTGGTAGTTACCACTAGCCTGTTATCATAACATTTACGGTTTTTTTTAATGTTGGTTTTTAACTTATTTTCGTCTTTTTTTCATTTTGTGATTTATTTTCACAAAGGTAAAGAAGAAAAATAGAAGAGGGCGATGTCAGTAGCTGTCCGCCTGACCTATTTGACTACCAACCATCTCTGAATAGATATGAGAATAGAAAAGGGAACACATCGGCGATCCGCGAAGATCTATTTGAACCATAGTCACTTACACACGGATAAGAAATAGATGTAACTTGTCTTTATGTACGACCAATGTATTCGTCCACGACGGACAAAATTGCGGGGGCTAAAGAGATACATAAATAAATCTTTACGGCCGGCACTAGACAGCAACCAGCCTTATTATGGAAAAGGGTCATTGTCTTTTGTCCTGCGTGTGTGAGTGGGTGAAGGTGTGTGTGTAAATGCGTGTTGGTGATTGACCTAGCTAGCGTTAATGAGAGGGAAAGCGAGTGACCTCAACAGAGAATGATCATAAACACGAAATATTAAACCGTTCCTATAACAAAACTGAAGTAAATTAGCAATGCTAGCTATATTAAGATTATATTCAACTCCACATTGAATTCAACATATAATGATATGCGACAGAATGTCGCATGAATGCATGGTGCACATGAAAAAATATTCGCCAAATATTTTTATCAAGCAATCTTCTCGGGGTAGAAATCTGAACTGCCGAGGTACATGGTCTAGCTTTGCACGTCAGACTTCGAATAAACTCAATAACGGGATCCTATACCAAATGCCGTATAACATGACTGAAGCGACTTGATTCCGGAATATTAATAACCTTGGCTTCTCTTCTGCGTATCTGTATTGGCCTCCGCACATTCCCCGAAGGCATATATAAGTCACGAATCACACAAACGCTTGGGGGGTACCCAAAACCTGCCAGCGACTTTGAGGGTGAGAAAGGTTTGTGATTAATAGCAATATTGATTCTAGCTTAACCCTAGTCCTATCTTAATTAACGGACGTAACCGCGGGTCACACCGACTCAAGGGAGCCGAACGAACGAATTACTTCGGTTATTGCAACCTACTCTCGAACGACGGAGCGCCGATCTATTAGGCGTTTACGGCAAACCCCGGTGCAATTCGGGAATCCCTGTGCACTATGATATGGGCGAGATCTACGCTATAATCCAAATACTAAAATTTTGTTACCTGCTTCGCTCTAGCGCCGATAGAACGTGTCCACCAAAAAGCAATGTAACATGATTCTTGCTTCAAATTATAGTGGAACCAAGTGGTCCTCTGCCCTTACCACTGCCGCCACCAACCGGGAAAGGAGAAAGTGAGGTCAGGTCAAGACGGATAACTCACTTTTTTCTAATCCAAAGTGACCGCAAAAGAATAAAAGGTACGGTCCGGTCGGGGGGCGAGGGTTAGGACCGAGATAAACTGAAATGAGTATCGTGATAAGATAAAATACGAACGAGTTAAATTCGTTGCAGATGAAACAATATCATCTCTAAAACGGAGAAAATAAATTAATTACTTACTAGCGAACGATATTCATGTTTTAATTGATCACATACGCGTCGCAACGGAAATGCGATCGAGGTGGAAGAATATGGAGCACGTGCCATTCTGTCCTTAGCAACTTATTACCCAACAAAACACGGCTTAACACATGTATGGGAGAAGAATGAAAGAAATAAGAAAGGGGCCCAAACGTGTACTTACGTGTTTTTTTTTTTTTTTCTTTCGACATGTCTTCTAGCGGTCGAGAGCGATTTTTTTCTTCCGGGGGTGTGTGTTCTGTGTTGCATGCCAAAAGGATGGCAACGCCCCTGCTGCCACCAGTATATAACGGGTAATGCGTACTCTATATAGTGGCTGACAGGGCGCAAAACACCGTACAGGGGTGAACGACACTCTAGACGACGACGCTACGACTTGTCTAAAGGGTCAAAAGCGCCGCGGTGTCAGGCTGCCCCCCGAGAGAAGGGGCGGGTCTGACCTTAGCGCGTCGGGCTCTGGTCACGAACTCTCCCGGAGGGAGGCGAGGAGGTGACCCCTACCGCGTTCGGTAGCTTCACACGAACTCTCGTCAAACGAGGTCAAGATATAAATGTGACACTCCGCCCTCGCTGAGGCGGGTGGTTCTTTATTTGGACATTTGGATCCAAGTGGAAAACAGCCACGTGGGTCCCTGGTTATAGAAATAGAATTATCCACATCCTGTAACAGAAATAGAATTATCCACATCTTATACACACACACACACACACACACACACACACACACACACACACACACACACACACACACAAACACACACACACACACATCAGTTATAATTATTGATATAAATGGAAATTAATTTTAAGAGCCTTTTATGCTACTGTCATACAAAAAACAGCTTGCCCATAATGATAAAATGTAATGATTATCTAATGCGCATTCCAACGTACAATTCAACTTTTTGAGAGAGCATTCAATTATGATCATGATTATTCTTGAATATGCAAATACCTTGATTTGCATATTTTCTAATCAGACAGTTAATTTTGCATCTGGCTCACCGCTTTGGGGATATTATCATCTGAATATATTACAGGATTATGCTTAATATTATTTAATGCTCCGTCGTATCCATCAAGTGTGTTTGTCATACGAACAGAATACATAAACACATACCTTCCCTTTTCTTCTCCTTTGCCATCTGTGCACTGATATGGAGAGATGCCTCTTATGCGTTTTTTCATGTTATATATATATAGATATATATTATATATATTATCTATATATATTATAATATCCACTCTATATATTATATATATGTATATATACCACACACACACCAAAACACCACACACACACACACACACACACACATCACACACACACACACACACACACTCCCACACTGAGCACGACACACACCACATATTATATTATATATATAATATTATCTATATAGCTATATATTATAGTATTGTATAAATATATATATATATATATATATATATATATATATATAATATATATACAAATACATAAATATAATCATACATATTCACTTATTACATATATATCTATTTTTTCTAGCTATCTATATCTATATCTACTATTCATACTCTCTCCTCTCTCTCCTCGCTCTCCCATCTCTCTAGTGTCTATACACACACCACACACACACACACACCACAAAACACAACAACACACATCACACACACACACACACACACATACATATATAATATATAATAATATATATATATATATATATATCTATATATATATATATATGTGGTGGTGTATAGATATATATAGAATATACATATATATTAATCTCTATATATATATTTATATAGATATATCTATATATATTTAACATATGATACATACCCCCACACACAAAGAAGCCACACACATATATTCGATATATCTATATATATATATATATATTATATATATATATATATTATATAGATATAATATATATATATTATATATATATATAATCGAAATTATATGTGTGTGCTTGTGTGTGGGGGTATGTACATATGTAATTATCTATATATATATATTATTCTATATATATATATATATATATATATATATATTACTATATATATATGCACACCATATATATATATATATATATATATTATATATATATATATATCTATATATCCATATATATATGTATGTTTGTGTGTGTGTGTTGTGTTGTGTGTGTGTGTGTGTGTGTGTGTTGTGTGTGTGTGGTGTGTGTGTTAGAACACAGAGAGAGAGAGAGAGCGAGAGAGACGATCGAGATTTACTAGATTAGATATAGATATAGATAGATAGATAAACATAGATATATATGTATAAGTATATCTGTATGTATATATATTTATGATTTTATAGTATACTAATAGATATTATCTATATATATATCTATATTCATCTTATCTATATATATATATATAGATATATCTCTATATACATATAATACTATATTTTTATACATAGATATATATATATATATATACTCATAATATATAATATATATATATCGACTATATGTGTGTGATGTGTGTGTGTGTGAGGTGTGTGTGTGTGGTTGGTGGTGTGTGTGGTGTGTGTGTGTGTGTGTTGTGTGTGTGTGTGTTGTGTGTGTGTGTGGTGTGGTGTGTGTTGTGTATTCTACATATATTATCTATATATATCTTATATATATATAGCTAATCTATATAATATCTATATATATATATATGATATGTCATACATTGAAAAAACGCAATACAGAGGCTCTCTCCCATATCAGGTGCACGGCATTGCAAAGGAGAAAAGGGAAGGTATGTGTTTACTGTATTCTGTTCGTATGACAACACACTTGATGGATACGACGGAGCATTAATTAATTTAGCAAAATCCTGTAATATATTCAGATGATGAATATCCCACGCGTGAGCCAGATGCAAAATTACCTGTCTGATTTAGAAAATATGCAAATCCAGGTATTTGCATATTCAAGAATAATCATATCAACTTGAATGCTCTCTAAAAAGTGAATTGTACGTTGAATGGCGCATTAGATAATCATTACATTTTATCATTATGGGCAAGCTGTTTTTTGTATGACAGTAGCATAAAAGGCTCTTAAAATTAATTTCCATTTATATCAATAATTATAACTGATGTGTGGTGTGTGTGTGTTTGTGTGTGTGTTTTTGTGTTGTGTGGTGTTTGTTTGTGTGTGTGTGTGGTGTGTGTGTTGGTTGTGTGTTAATAAGATTGGATAATTCATTTCTGTTACAGGATGTGGATAATTCTATTTCTATAACAGTGGGACCACGTGGCTGTTTTCCACGTGGTACCAATGTCCCAAATCAGAACCACCTCATCAGCGAGGGCTGAGTCACACTTTTATATCCGTGACCTCGTTTGACCGAGAGTTCGTGTGAAGCCTACGACGCGGTAGGGTCCCCTCTCGCCTCCCTCCGGAGAGTTCGTGACCAGCGCCCGACGCGCTAAGGTCTCGCCCGCCCTCTCTCCGGGCGTGCTGCCTGACACCCGGCGCTTTTTACCCTTTAGCCAAGTCTAGCGTCGTCGTAGCGTTGTTCCCCCTTTAGTTGTGTTTTGCGTCCCTGTCACCACTATACTAATATATTTTTTTTGGGAAAATATATTAGTATATATAATTTTATATATATTTATATATATATTTTGATATTATCTATAATTTTAATTATATGTATATTAAAATTTTATTTTTTAGAAATTAAATATATAAAATATATATATATTTTTAAATATAATCTAATTTATATTAAAAAATATAAAAAAAAATATATTATATTATATTAGGTATATTATATATATATATTTTATATAATTTTATATATATAATATATATATATAGTAATCCAAAATAAAATTTATATTATATTTTTATACATTTTTATATATAATATATTTTATAATTTTTTTTAAAATTATATTAAAATTATGATAATTTTTGTTATATATATATTTTATATATATTTATATATTATAATTTATATTTTATATATGGGGTGTGGTGTGTGTGTGTGTGTGTTTTGGGGTGTGGTGGTGGGGTTGTGGGGTTGTGGTGTGAAATGGTGTGTGTTGTAGATATATTAATATATATATATATATTTTATATTTTTTAAAATTATATATTATATATATCTATTATCTAATTTTTTATGTTTTGGGTGTGTGTTGTGTGTTTTTTTGGGGTTGTATAAGAGGGGGGATAATTCATTTCTTTTACGGATGGGGATAATTCTTTCTATTACCGGGGGACCAGGGGGCGTTTTGCACGTGGACCCAAAATGCCCCCCAAAATAAGAACCCCCCCGTTCCCCCAAGGGGGCGGGGGTCACATTTTAATCTGACCTCTTTTTACCAAGAGTTCGGCTAACTCCCACCCCCACAAAGGGCACTCCGCCCTCTCCCCCGGGCATGACCGTAAACCTCCGCGCGGCCTAAAAACCCTATAACTAAAAAAGGGGGCGGTTTCTTAAAATGCTTGGTGTCAACTCTAGAAATAAGAGTAAGCCGAATCCATTACCCAATCCCGAAAAGCAATGAAATTTGGGTTTTCTATCCCCTTTAAAAAGTGGTGGCAGGGTGGGCTGCGTCCTTCCGGCTCGCAGCATGAACGCAAATCCCCGAAAAAAAACCCGCTCGACCGCTTAAAGGGCCCATGGCTAAGAAAAAAACACGTAAGAACTTTTTTGGGGGGCCCTTTTTTCCTTATTTTTTTTCCCCTTCCTTTTTTCCCCTACAGGGTTTTTTAAGCCGTTGTTTTTTTTTGGGTTAAAAGGTGCAAAATGACAGCAAAGGGAAAACTTTCCCACATTTTCCCCCCTCAGATCGTATTTCGTGCGCCCCGAGAAATGTGACCCAATAAACATGAATATCGTTGTTGGGTTAAGTAATTAATTTTTTTCTCTCTTTTTTTAGAGATTTATTTTGGGTTTTCATCTGCAACAAATTTTAAGGCGTTCGTGATTTTATTTATCACAAAATATCATTTAATTTTATCTTTTTCCAAAACCCCCTCGCGCCCAAACCTGCCCTTTCCCCTTTTTTTTTTTTTGCGGTCACTTTGGTTAAAAAAAAGGTTTCCTGACCTCATTTTCTCTTTTCCCGGTCGGTGGGGGCCCGGGGGTTTAATTTCAGATGATCATTGTTAAAATTGCTTTTTGGTGACACTTTCTATGGGGGTCGGCGCAAAGAACGAAGTATGTAACGGAATTCTTTAAAATTCATTAGTTTGAAAAAAAAGCGTTGGATTTTTCCCCCCATATCTTTATCCCAAAGGATTGCCCGATATTCCCCCGGGGTTGCGAAAAAACGCCTAATGATCTGCGCTCCGTCGTTCGAGAGAAAAATTTTATTCTTTCGTTCGGGCCCTTTGATTGGTGGGACCGCGGTTCCCTCCTTTAAAATTAATGTAGGACAAAGGGTTTTAAAAGCTAGAACCCATTATTCGTTTTATTAATCAAAAACCCCTTTCTCACCCCCTTTAAGTCGTTTTTCAGGGTTTTGGGTCCCCCCAAAGGCGTTTTTTTGATTGGGAAAATTAAAATTTCCTTCGGGAATTTTTGCGAGCCCCCCCATTAAAGATACGCAAAAAGGGGAGGCGGGATATTATATTCCTGGCTCAAATCCTTCATCATATTCGGAAATTTTGGAAAGGGGAAATCCCCCCGTTATTGATTTTTTATTAAAAGTCTAAAGGTGCAAAGCTAGACATTTACCTCGGCAGTTCAGATTTTGCCCCCGAGAAATTTGCCTGAAAAAAAAAAAATTGGGGGAATATACTCTCTGTTCCCCATTCATTCATGCTTTAATTCTGTTTGAATCATTAAAGTTTAATTCAAGGGTAGTTTTAAAAAAAATCTTAAATAGGGTGGGAAATTTTAATTTACTTCATTTTTTTATAAGTGAACGTTAATATTCCGGGGTTTTTGATTCATTTCTGTGTGGGTCACCCCTGCTTCCCTCTCATTTTTAAAGCTAGCTGTTTACTCACAAGCAACACACACACCTTCACCTCCCCACCCCAAAGCCCGGGAAAAAGACAATGACCCCTTTTTTATTAAAAAGGCTGGTTTTGCTGTTTTAGTGAAGGGGGTAAAAATTTTTTATGTATTTTTTTAAACCCCCAATTTTGTCCGTTTGTGACGATGGTTTTGTAAATAAAGTACAAGTTACATTTATTTTTTATCCCTGTGACGACTATGGTTCCCAAAAAAATCTTCGCGGGGTCGCCGAGTCGTTCCCTTATTATTCTCAATCTATCAAGATTTGGGTTGGGGAGGGTTTAAAATAGGTCTTTTGGGGTGACCGCTATGGCATTCCCCCCTTTATTTTCTTCTTTAAATTTGTGAAAAATTAAAAAAACAAAAATGAAAAAAAAAACGAAAAAAGTTAAAACCCCAAAATTAAAAACCGAAATTGTTATGAAATTTTAAGGCTAGTGGTAATTTCCAAACCCCTCTTCCCCTGTTGCCCCCTTTTTTTTTCTCTTACTCTGGCCCTTACTTTTATGATCTGGCCCCCGGGCCTTTTTTTATTGCAGTCGGAAACCCACACGGCACCGGGAAAGGGGGACCCTTAGGATCTGTTTGAGAAAAGGGCGTAAACGAAGACCCATAGGCCCCCCGGGGCCAAGAAATTTGTCAGAAAAAAGGGGGAAAAAAAAAAAAAAAAAGTTCCCCCCCGAATGCTTTTGGGATAAAGGGGACGCCCCGGCGGGGGGCCTTAAAATCCCCGGGCACCCAAGGGGCTCGTAGCGCGGTATAAACCGCCCCGAGATGCCCCCCCCCTGCCCCGACGCCTGTAAACCGGACGAAAATTAAAAGGACGTGGGGGACCCGGGGGAAGGACCTGGGCCCAGATCTGTGAGGACGGTTTTGGAGAGGGGGGCCGCCCAGTTGGGCCCGGGGGCCCGGGGGCTACGAGGAGGTCAAGACGGAAAACGAAGTCAAAGGGGACCTGTGCGAGACTTTCGGGGCGTGTGGAAAAAATCGGGGGACGAGCAGATTTTCAAAACCCGGACCCCGGAGGGGTGAGGGCAACATGGACGAGCACCCCCGAAATTGACCGGGCGAACGCACGAAAACGGGACACCAGCCAAGTTAAAGGTCACCCTTGAAGGCGCCCCGGGGGGCGAGGGGGAAAATAGGGGGCCCGGGAAATAAATTTGGATAATTCTAAATTTTTGTTACAGGATGGGGATAATTTTTATTTCTAAATTTCCAAATGGCCCCCGTGGGTGTTTTGCACGTGGGTCCAAATTTCCCAAATAAAAAACCACCCCCCTCAGCGGGGGCCCGGGGGTTCCCCCATTTTATAAACTGACCTCGGGTTTAAACCCAGAGGCGTGCTAAAACTACCACCGCACCCAAGGGCAGCTCCCCCTCCTCCGGGCAGGGTGACCGTGCCTCCGCGCGGCCCTATAACCCCTATTAAATAAACAGTCGTGTTCTTATATGCGTGGTGTCAAAATCTCAGAAATAAAAAAGTCAAGCCCAATACCCGTAAACAATACCCCTGCAAGCCCAAAGTAATTTGGGGTTTTTATCCGTTTTTAAATGTGTGTTGTGTGTGTGTGTTTTGTGTGTTTTGGTTTTGGGGTGTGTGTGGTTGTGTATGTAGGGGGATGTGTTTTTGTGCTTTTGAGTGTGTGTTTGTGTGTGTGTGTGTGTGTGTGTGTGTGTGTGTGTGTATGTATATATATACATATATATTCATTTATATTATAACCATATTAAAAACATATAATATTATATATATATATTTTATATATATATATAATTATATATATATATAATATTATATACAACATATATGTATAAAAATCCGGGGTGGACCCCGGGTAGAATAGGTCCAACGTAACCCTCTGCGTGTCGTAAGAGGCGACTAAAAAGAGGTTGGGGGCAGGAAGGGCATCCGGCCGTAAAAAACCCCTGCCAAGCCAATACATGATGGGGAGAATCAGGAATGCAGACAGAGCTAGGGCGTACCCCGCAGGCGACGCGTCGGATGACCGCCGTGATCCGGCGACAAATGGGCAACGGCTACCGTATCAAGAGCGGATACGGCTAAAGAAAGCAAGCTCAGAGGAAGAAGAAGAGAGAGGGGCCCCACGGAGAACCACCAGGAAACTACAAAATCGGCCACTCAATGTGGGAACGATGACTGGTAGAGAAAAGGAGACTGTTGACATGATGGAAAGACGGAGTATCAACATCCTATGGTACAGGAGACCAAGTGGAAAGGAGCGAAGGCCAGAGAAATGGGTAATGGGTACAAGATGTACTACGTAGGACACGACACTAGAAGGGAACGGCGTCGGGATAGTGCTAGACCCTGAGATGAAGGAAGGTGGGGCTGCAGGTTCACAGGAAATTTTGGGGGAACCGTGTGATGTGGATGAAGGTGGAAGTGGAGAACGAACCGGGTGGAACATCGTAGTGCAGACGCACCACAAGTGGGCTGTGACGATGTGGAAAAGGAAGACTTCTGAGAACAGTGAGCGAGGTCATGGAAAAGATCCCAAAAAACGAGAGAGTCTGGATTGGGCAGATCTGAATGGACATGTGGGTGGTGGAGCGCAAGGATATGGAGACAACATGGGTAAATTTGGGTTTGGAACGAGGAACGAAGAAGGGCAGACCATCCTAAACTTTGGGCGGCAAAACCTGGCGGTCACAAACACCTATTTCAAGAAAAAGGACTCAAAGGAAGATCACCTCACAAGTGGTGGTGTGAACTCCCAGTGGACTATGCCCATAGCAGGAGAAGTGAGCTGAAAGAGTACGGACTGCAAGGTGCTCCCAGGTGAAGCGTTGCGAAGCAACACAAAGTGGTCATGTGAAACACGACCATGAAGACAGAGACAGGAAGAAACCGGACAGAACCAGGAAAAACAAGATGGTGGAAACTGAATGAGCAGGAGCACAGGGAAAAGTTTTGGAGAAGGTCGGGGAAGTATGGAAGCACAGGCAGAGAAGACGTGGGCGGAGTCCAGCAGAGTGCTGACTGAGGACGGCCAAAGGAGGTCCTTGGCGTGACATCTGGAAAACCCAGGAAAGAAGGAAGAGACATGGTGGTGGGGAGAGGAAGTCCAAGACGCATGAAAGAAAAAAAGGAGGCGAAAGAAACAGAGAGATCTGAATAAGTGTGAAGAGAAAATCGAAAGGTAAAAGGGGCGGCGAAAAAAGCTGCGAAGAAGCTGTTGCAAAAGCCAAATCGGAAGCGTACAAAGATCTATACGACAGTCTGAAGGACGACGAGGAAGGCCAAAGGAAAGCGATCCGGATTGCAAAACAGAAAAAACCGAGAATCCCAAGATGTCTATCAGAGCAAGCAGATGAAAAACACAGACGAGCGGTACTGACGGAAAAAGGGCGATATCAAGGAAAGATGGAGGTCGTATTTTGAAAAACTGATAAATGTGGAGAACGAAAGAATCGACAGAACGTGGAAGCAAGAGCAGAGACTGAGGTAGAGGAAAAGAGAAGAGGAGGTTGTGAAGGCTCTGAGGAAGATGAAGAACGGCAAGGCGACGGGAAACCGGACAACATCCCAGTGGAAGCTTTGGAGATTTACTGGGCCGAGCAGGCGTGAAAATAACCCTGGAAACTTCACCGGAATTATGAAAGTGAGAGAATGCCAGATGAGTGGAGAGACAGCCCCGCTAATACCCATATTCAAGAACAAGGGGGACATCCAGGAATGTGGTAACTACCGGGGCATCAAAACTGATGTCACACCCCCTGAAAATATGGGAAAGGATTTATCGATGGGGAAAACCCGAGGGCGATCGGGGACGATTTCGGAGCAAACAGTTCGGTTTCCATGCCAGGCAGGTCCACACAGACGCAATATTTGCGCTGAGGACAACTGATGGAGAAATACAGAAGGGTCAAAAGGAGCTGCACAGTGTCTTTTATGACCTGGAAAAAGGGGTACATAGAGTACCTAGATCGGAGGTGTGGACTGCTTGAGGCTGAAAGAGGTGGACGAGAAGTACGTCAGGAATAATCCAAGACATGTACGGGAAGGCACGACAACGAAGGTGAAGTCCATAGTGGGAAACCACGGACAGTTTCCAAGTCAAAAATGGGATTGCACCAGGGATCCGCACTTAGCCCTTTCCTCTTTGCATTTTGGGCATAGACTGCCTGACGGTAGCAGTGCAGAGGACAGCACCATGGGATCTGATGTACGCAGACGATGTAGCACTCAATGGAGAGACGAATTAGGGGGTGGAAGAGAGGTTGGAACAGTGGAGAAAGGCAAAAGGAAGAGCGGGCATGAAGGTTACAGACAGAAGACCGAGTACCTCTGCATGGGCGAAACAAGAGCCAGAGAGAGAGAAGTGAGGATGCCAGGGAGCGAAGCTAAACCGAGTCCAAAAATTCAAATACCCGGGGGTCCACGGTGCAGTGTGGGCGGAGGGTCGGATAAGGGAAATAGGGAGAGGATCCAGGCGGTTGGAACGCATGGAGGAAGATTACTGGAGTACTCTGTGGGCAGGAAGGTACCCCCAAAGTTGAAGGGCAGACTCACAAGACCATGGTCAGGCCGGCAATGTTATACGGAATGGAAGCAGTGGCGTGACGAAAGGCCAGGAGGCAAAAATGAAGGTGGCAGAAATGAGGGTCTAAGGTCGCGCTGGGGAAGACGAGGCTGGATAAAATCCGCAACACAACGTCAGAGAGACCATTGGGTAGGAGGAGCTCGGGGAGAAGCTGAGGGAGTGCAGACTCAGGTGGCTGGGAACCCTGACAAGGAGAGAGGACGAGTACGTGGCAAGAGGGTGAGGAGACTGGTGTTGGGAGAAGAAAAAGGGGGGGAAGACCGAAGAGGAGATGGGAGGATTGCATCAAGGAGGACATGGACGGCGGGAGTGACGGAGGGGAGGCCCTGGATAGGGCGAGTGGAGGAGGAAGATCCGCACCGGCGACCCAGTTGAACTGGGACAAAAGCCTGTAGAAGAAGAAGAAGAAGAAGATATATGTATATATATATATATATATATATATATATATATTACATATATGTACATATATAAACAATATGTACATATACATATACACAACAATATGTTAGCGAGAGAGTTTCTTCAGCTTCAGTTATCTTGCCACCAGATATAACAGAGAGAGTGCCTTACTGGAGGGGTCATGTTGTTGGGTTTATTAAGGAAGGTAGATAGACGAAAGGGACCCTCGGGGAGACCTCTGTGTTCTTGGGGTCGAGGACGAGGTGGTGGAGCATTATCCTGTCTGGCTACGCCCTGTCTACCGCATCTCTCTTGTCTCCGTCTAACGAAATATGCCTTACATGAGCCGGTTTTCTGTCGAGGGCAGATGCTTATTTCCGCCCATAAAAATTATCAAAAGAGAAAGCAGAGCAGGACACCCGGGGGTGGTCTTCAACAAAGATCTTAGCCCTCCGAAATTTGTCATAGACAAAAAAAAAAAAAAAAAAAAAAAAAAAAAAGGTCTAAAGCACACATTTAACATCATAATAAACCCTATTTTAAATGATCTATTGTAAGAGGATGATAAGGTAAATTTTGGCAAAAAAATCGTGCTTATAGCATAGAGTGAATATCACACATAAAATATTTAAATGGGGTGTGGCATCCCTACGCTCAATTTCACTGCATCTTTGTAAGGTGCACTGTGCTATTTGTATATTTTGATAAAGTACAGCAATAAAAATGAAAGGGAGAGGGTTTTAAATTACCATTTGATATGTGAAAAGAGGCTTTGAAGCTTTTCCTTAAAAATTCCAAAGAAGAATAACTTTCATCAGAGGGAAATTTGCAAAAGAACAAATTAAAGAGTCTTTTACGCGTTAGGAAAAAATTAGACGTGAAAAGAAAATATCATAAAAAAAAAAAAAAAAAAGAAATTAAAAGTCTGACAAAAATTGGGCCCGTCTAAGACATTTTAGTGGGAGTCATAGACATATTCCCGAGTCCCAAAAACATGCAGATAATCATACATCAGTAATTACAAATAGACTTTGGAGACCCTTCTTATTTATTGTCAACCGTAATTGATCCGTTTTTTTACATATTTACAGCAATTTTGTACTCGAAAAATACAAAAGGCGCCGCTCAGCTGATAAGCTGACAACAAAATTATAGTAGCCCAAATTTTAGTTAAATACATAAATGTGTAATACTGTCATTACAGAATTTAAAATTTATTGCAATATGCAGTTTTTAACATATTGCTGCAATCAATCATTTTCATAGCATCTATAACGATGTAAATGTTTTTTTTGTATTACCAGCAAATTAACTTTGAGATGTGGATGTTGTATATATGTGCACACACACAAAATATGAAAATCACTGCAGAGGTTGCATGACTTAGACCGGCTTTTCGATTGGCTGGAGCTACACAAACTTAATTTTGGGGATCTCTTTTATTTTTTAAAAATCAGGTGGAAGGGATACTAACAAGTTAATGCAGAAAAATGTACTGGCCCAAAATGTGGGAAGAGGGTAGTGGGTTACTTTCGAAAAAATGATATTTTTTTTCTGCATGAAATCCATTGCTTTCAACGATTCTGGGGGGTTTTCCTTGTGCCAATGAATCGTTGAGGAGTAGATCTTTTCCTCGCAATTTTGTTTTGATAACCCCCAATGCAGATTATGTGGTAAAACAGGCTAAAATAGAATAATACAGAAGGAAAACAAAAACCGACGCGCCAACCTTCGAGAAATCTACGGGATCCATACCAATTTTCGAAAAAACTACGGCCTAACGCCACCAAAACCCTTGCGCCCAGCCGGGGGCTCCCCCCCCTGGACCCCCGTGTAACCCAAGTCCGGCTAGGCAAGGATTTATGCCCCCCCGGGCCCTGTGGCGTTCCATTTTCTAAAGCTCTATTATATATAAATTACTTTAAAAATTGCCGTTTGGGAAAAAATACCCCATACAACCCCCGAAAAATTTTTTTTTTTCCCTTTTTTTCATTCCTACGATTTCTGATTTTTAAAAAACTCTTTTTTGACATTTAAACAAAGAGCCCCATATCGTTTAAATTACCCCCAAATGCGCACAAAGATGGGGGAAAGGACACTGCCCTCTTTTAGAATACTTTTGTGTTTAAATTGTTCAAAAAGGAACCTACCAAATTTTCTAGCTCAAAATAACAAATGATCGCGTTTTAATCAAAAGCCGGTCCCAAAAATGTTTTTTACCGATTTGCGTATTTTCCCCCTTTACCTGAATGTCGCAATAGTATTATTGAAAAACCGCAGTAACATTTATGCGATCTTTTTTGTCCCGTAGTTAATTTTAGTCTGAATTTTTGAGCACTTAAAAAATATTCGCCGGCTTATATTTTAACAGTTTTTTTGGATTTTTTTTTTACACGTTTTCACCATAAAATTATATCACCCTTCCAAATTTATTAAAATAAAGTTGTCACTTTTTATCCCAAAAAACAAGATTACTGGTTTTCAAAAATGCATTACCATACCAACCTTTAAAGTCGCACCTGCTTTTTTATGTTAATCTTTGTCATGACGCTAAAATTTTTACAGCAGTAGCGTGAAAGACAAAACAAAATGGCTTTAAAACAAAAAAAATTTACACTATTTTTCTAGCAACGACACTTGCATGCTAGTAGCTATGCCTTTGGGGGACAAGAGCATAGCTACTAAAAATAAAAACCAATGAGGGCGTAAAGTCGTCACTGAAGTTTTCTTTGGGTTAAGCTTTGTTTTTTTTTTTAATATAAATACAAACCCCCGATTTCCTGGGGAATTGTCAATTACCCAAATAAAAACACCCAAGGCACGAAATTTTGTAATTTCGAAAAGCAACTTATATTGTTACGCGCGATACATGTTATATTGTTACATTTAAATTTTTATTATATAAAAATTATTAAAAACACACACACACACCCACACAAACATTAATTACTACGCTATTTTTACTCAAGTATGGTAATAGGGGAAAGTCTAGGAGCTAGTGAGATCCTAGTTGCACTCTTTTTGGTGGGTTTTTGTGGCTGGTTGGGTTTTGCACTGGGGCCTCCGGGTTTATACCCCCAGTGACCCAGGTTCATCCCGGTCGGGGGGGCTATATTCGATACCAAAAGCGACATTGCATTATTCCCTTTTCATATATATATATTTTATAATATTTATATGTATTATATATATTATATAATATATTTATATATATATATATATTAAATATATAAATATATTTTTTTTTTTTTTTTTTTTTTTTTTTTTTTTTTTTTTTTTAATATATGTTGGTTAAAGACGAATGAGGGTTTCAACTACACAATTTTAGTCCCTTTTGGGGAGCTTCTTCAATAATGGAATTGGGCAGACAGCTTTCTCACGTTTAAATCGCCAGATAACAATTTTTGATATTGAATCCATTTTTCCCTATATTTTATATCATAATAGAACAAAAAATATACATTGTTTCTATATCCGGATAACAGGCCACGCCATTCTAATTTTGTGGGCATTATGTGGTTGTGGGGTTCTAAATTTTCTGATTGGCTTATTGTGTTTTTTCACAGAACAAAGGTCTAGGGGGGAGAAGCTTCTCAAAAAAGGATAGAAAAACTGGGGTTTTTTGCTGTAAAAAAAACCCAAAAACCCAAAAAACGCAACTTAACATCGCTAAAAGAAAATTTACTCAACCGTTTTAAAACAGCATTTTTAAAATTATACACCAAATATACCCATAGAAATTTTAAATCACAAAGCTTCCATTTTTCTTATGGGTTTCCCTATCAGGTGACGCTGGGTATTAAGTCTTTTTCATTTGGGGTTTAAGGGGTGACTCAACAAAAAACTACAGGTAAAAATTTTGAAAAACACTCACCTATTTATATTACATAATTCCTCAATTATACATTAAAAGGGGGTCCCTTAAAATAACGGCCCAAAAGCGACAAAACCACGTTTTTTAGCAAAACGTTAGTAGTTCTATACGAATAAAATTGACTACCGTTTTCGGGTGGGGGAAAGCTGTGCGGGGGCCCGAAGAAATGCACAAAGGGGACCTTTTTTTTGGCTTTAACCATGCAAAAAAAAGGGATATCAAGCAAAATTTGCTCACAAAATTTTTGGAATTTACCTGGCCATTTCTCCCAACTTTTTTATTTTGGGTCCAAGAGCTCTATATTTTATTTGGCTCCCTTTTTTTTTTTTTGCTCTGGATACAAATTTTACCCAAGGTTTAACAGTTTTCGTAATTTTTTACCCCCAACTTTTTAGACGGGTGCAGGGGCCCCCACTGATCTGATAAGGGGCAGGGGTCCAAGTTATATGTTCTTTAAAATTTTTTTTACAGTTTTGGGGGGATTGTCTTTCACATAATAAAAGAGACTTTTTTTTTTTACCCGTCATTCACCGAAAACCCAAAAACCTTTAAAAAGCTTTCGGCCACGATTAAAATTTTTCCTCCCCAAATAACTCTCGCCACACTCCACCTTACCGTGTAGCGCACGACCCGCAACCTTAAATTAGTACTTTTCCCAAAGGGTTTGGGGACACCAGCTCCACCCATGTCCTTGCTCATTGGGCACAGGGCCCCTTGTTTCCCCGCATGCTTACACACACAGGTGTATTAAGCCGCAGAGTTCGGAACTGAATGAGGGCTTTCAAGACCTCCGGTCTCAAGGGGTTTTTGCTGTGGTTGGGTAAAAAGGATTTTACTCCTCCATACAAAAAGGACCTTAGCCCTTGCGTGTACCCTGGTGTTTTGTGTACACCTTTCGTTGT